>NC_057798.1:240955485-240975675 GCF_018294505.1 Triticum aestivum
AAGAAGCTGTTCCTGATGTGAACGTGCCAGTGCCCGACCCTCCAGCTCATCAAGTGGAGGTTGAAAATCTTGAGGCTGCCACCACCAACACAAATGAAGCCAATGACGTAGTCATGGCTGAAGAAAATGTGGAGCCTGCACCAACCAATGTGCCAGAAGCCAATGATGCAACTGCTCATGAAGCATCTGTTGTGCAGCCTGACGCCTCTGTTGTTGCCACTGCTCCTGTTCCGCCACCACGGCCCTATACAATTGAGCAAGCATACAACTATGGTCAGCTAATCACTGTCAAATGGCCGTTCTGGTACCTCCGCCTAATGCCTCTGGTCCTCAGTTTGATTATCACATTGAGCATAGGCCTCTGGTCCAGAAACTAAAGCCAAGACTGGCAAGGTTCCCAGGTACTGCCACCTCTACAGGGTCCTTCAATGCAAATGGCTTCAAAGCCCACAACACCTTCTTTGACAGTGCAAAGAACCCCTACTCAAAGCCAAGAATATCATCTAATTGTTTCTGGAGCTATCAACAGCGAAGCTATTACTCCTGCATTTTGTATGATCAAGGGCACATTTTCCCTCATATGCGCCTCGACACTGAAGCCATTGCTAGACTGCCATGCTTAGAAGAAGCACTTGACTGCTTTCGTGATGTAGGTCTGCTTAGCTTTGTGACAGACAAAGAACATTGGAATGAGGAACTTTTGCTTCAATTCTATGCTACCCTCCACATTCGCGGCTACAATAGGGATATAAAGACATGGGTTCTCGAGTGGATGACAGGAAATGTTCATCATGAAGCCAAAGCTCTTGACCTCATTGAGCTTACAGGCCTACCCACTCCCGGAGAGCTGTACGAACCTGATTGTCAACTGCACCGCAATGCACTGGAGAGCATCTTCCATAAGCCAGAGCCCAACATGAGCCAGATGTTGAGCATGATGAAGCCTCTGCCACCTGACGCTGAATACCCAAAGGAGTTCTTTGTTGATGACCTTGAGTATCTGCCTCGCACAATATATCACATCATCAGGCAAACTCTATGGCCTATCAAAGGGCATTCATCAGCTGCAAAACTTGAAGGAGCCATGAAGACATTGGTCTTTTACATCCTCAATGGCATAAGCTTCAATACACAAGAATTCTTCATCCGGCAACTGGCTGCGTCTGGATCTGACCTTTTTGGTCTGAAATTCTATGCTCCATGGGTCATGCGCCTCATCAAGCTACACTCCTCTATCAACTATCAGCCCTCTGCTCGCAATCATCTGATCTTTCTACCAGAGGTTGATATGTCAGTTGAAGCCATATACCCTGAGCCTGCCAAGAAGCCTATTTGTCTTAAAAATGCTGATCACCAAAGCTTCACTCAATCCATGGAAGGAGTCCAAGCAGTAACTCGTGTCTATCCAATGGCTGGGAACACTCGCCTGCCTCATCGTGCACAAACTGAAGCTACTGAGAGCACAATTGCCCAAAGGCCTAAGAAGCGCTCTCGCGTACTAAATGACCGAGAACTTCTTGTGGAACTGCATCAGAAACAAGACAAGCATCACTTTTGGCTCAAGCGACAGATGCAAAGCCTCTTGGTGGACGTCAATCGCATTAGAAATCTTGCCACCAAGAATGCTTTTGTCACACATGAGACCTATTGTCGATCATGGAAGAGTTTGATGCTGCTCAGTGTTGAAGCAGATCTTCATGACGATGGCTTCAATGAAAGATTCAAGTTTGACTCCACTCCTCCACGGAATGTTGTCCTACGTCGAACTCCATCCCTTGAAGATTCTGACTATTCTTCCTCAGCGGCAACTGTGAATGCCAAAGTGATCAATGATGAAGACGATGCTACTTCACCGCCCCCTCCTTCTGCACGCATCGACACTTCACCAAGTACGTCTGCACCGCCAAACAACAACGACAACCCTGCTGCTTCACCTACTCCTCATGAGAACAAGTAGATGCTCTATGTCTTCAAACCTTTTTGGTCCTTACTGACAAAAGGGGGAGAAGCATATGAGTTTGATAGTCTTCAAGCGGGTTCAAATGGGCGGTTGCTTTATATTTTGTCGAGTGTTTACAACTCTCGCTTTTGATACAATTGGTTCTTTGAGTTGTAACACTTAAACTCGATGGTCGTCTGCTACTTATTTGCTTTTCTGTGATGCGATGATAAATTCCGCATGTGCCATGATAACTTCCGCACTTAGATCATTCTGCAGATGTCCATTTTTCATTATGCATGTCATTCTCTTAGTTATATCATTTCATGCATGATGAATTATCTTCATAAGTTGAAGAGGATCTCCACAAGTACAACCTGCCATGTGCATTTGCATTCCAAAAGCAAATTACTTAGATGCACATCTTCAGGGGGAGCCTTTGCCACTTATGAAGACAATACCCTATCCTTTACAATTTCACATACTTTATCCCCGTTGTAAACTTCAACCAGTTTGTCATCAATCACCAAAAAGGGGGAGATTGTAAGTGCATCTAGTGCCACCCCTAGTTGGTTTTGGAGTATTAACGACAAATTTGGTTGAGGGACTAATGCGTTTGTGAGAATTGCAGGATAATGCAGGTAGTGTCCCTCATTGATTCGGTTTACCTACCGGAGAAGAACCCTAAAAATGTATGAAGACATTGACGACAATGGTGGTATGTGAAGATATTCATATTGATGACATGAGAAGACATTGAGTGAAGACTATGGAGCGCGAAGACTATGTCGTTTCACTGTTTCCTTTTTCTTCTTTGTTGAGTCATAGGAACCACCATACTGTTAAGTGGGGTCCAAGTGAACAAAGTAGGAATGACTGAAGTGATGCTCAACCCAAATCCTATGTCTTCGAACGAAGACAATGAGAGCAAATCTTATCCAGAACTGGATGATTCAGCTTTGCTTGTAGCCCAAGTAAAGTTGTCGTGTGTGTTTGAAATCTGACCGTTGGAACACGTGTTAGTTCCTTAGTGACCCAGGGTCATTTCAGACATATCAGGTCGGGTTGCCTAGTGGCTATAAATAGCCCACCCCCTACACCATAAATTGGTGGCTGCTCAGAGTTAGTGCACGGCTTTTGTCGTTGAGAGCAACCCACCTCGAAGCCTTTGAGAGAGAGAAATCCTTGCAAGGACAAAGCCCAAACACCCAGAGCCAAAGAGTGTTAGGCATCACTGAAGTCTTTCTGTCTGTGTGACCTGAAGACTTATTACACTTGAGGACTGTGAATCCTCCAGCCGGTTAGGCATCGCGTTCTGAGCATCCAAGAGTCATTGTGGATCGCCGGTGAACGAAGACTGTGAAGGTTCGGAAGTCTACCTTGAAGACTTACCAGAGTGATTGGGAGAGGACTGTGTGTCCTTAGCTCAAGGGGAATAAGGTGAAGACGCGGTCTTCTGAGTTGAATCTCAGCCTCCCTAACCAGACGTACAGTTATCACAGCAACTGGAACTGGTCCAACAAATCATGTGTCTTCAACAAGTGACTGGTTCTATCCTCTCCCTTCCTTTACTTAACGTTTCTCTTCGTGAAGTCATTGCCTACTTGTCGTACCTGTTTGACTTCATTGCTCAACTACTATCGTTGGTTGGCTTCATACTATCTTCCATCCTGATCCTTACTACTAAGCTGCTATTAGTCTTTGTACTTTCACATTATTGCATACTTGACTATGGCATGCTTGTTGTAGTTTATCTTCCGCTGCATATCAATTAGGTCATTTCTATTGTTTGTCTTCGAAACTTCCACGTTTTGAAGACTTTCATAAAAATCGCCTATTCACCCCCCCCCTAGTCGATAACTAGCACTTTCACCATCAAGGAAGCAAAAATGTGTGTGCTTAGATAATCTTTCTAACATTTGATCGATAAAAGGCAGAGGGTAATGATCTTTTCTAGTTGCTTTGTTTAATTTTCTATAATCAATTACCATTCTATAGCCCGTGACAATTCTTTGTGGAATAAGCTCATTCTTATCATTAGGAACAATAGTAATACCTCCTTTCTTAGGGACACAATGAACAGGACTTACCCATCTACTATCAGCTATAGGATATATTATACCTGCTTCCAGAAGTTTCAATATTTCCGTTCTTACCACTTCTTTCATTTTCGGATTTAACCGACGTTGGTGATCAACAACGGGTTTAGCATCGGGTTCCGTATTAATCTTGTGCTGACATAGAATGCGACCGGTGCCCTTAAGATCATCAAGAGTATATCCAATAGCAGCCCTGCGCTTCCTTAGAACTTTCAATAATCTTTCTTCTTCATGTTCTAAAAGGTTAGCACTAATAATAACAAGATCTATCTTCTTTTCATCAAGATAAGCATATTTCAAAGTGTTTGGCAATTGTTTTAATTCAAACACAGGATCACCTTTAGGTGGAGGAGGACCTCCTAGAGTTTCAATAGGCAAATTGTGTTTAAGCAGAGGTTGTTGTTCGAAAAAGATTCTATCTATTTCATTTCTTTCACGCATATGCAAATCATTTTCACGGTCTAGCAAATATTGTTCCAAAGGATCAGCAGGAGGTACATCAATAGAAGCAAGACCAATAATCTCATCCTTATTAGGCAAATCTTTCTTATGAGGTTGTTTACTAAACTTGGAAAAATTAAACTCATGAGATTCATCACCAAAGCTAACACCGATAGTTTGTTTCTCACAATCTATTTTGGCATTGACGGTGTTCAAGAAAGGTCTACAAAAAATAATGGGACAAAAGTCATCTTGTGGGGAGCTAAGAACAAGAAAATCAGTAGGGTATTTTGTTTTCCCACACAAGACTTCAACATCCCTAAGAATCCCAATTGGTGATACAGTATCTCTATTAGCAAGTTTAATAGTGACATCTATGCCTTCTATTTCAGCAGGCGCTATTTCATCTTTAATTTCTTCATATAAGGAGAAAGTAATAGCATTCACACTAGCACCTAGGTCACATAACCTATGATAAAAGTGATCTCCTATCTTAACTAAGACAACATGCATGCCAACAACTGGTCTATGTTTATCTTTTCCTTCAGGTTTGGCAATTCTAGAAGCTTCACCACAGAAGTAAATAACATGCCCATCAATGTTATCAACTAATGATCTTTAACCATAGCAACACTAGGTTCAACTCTGATTTGTTCAGATGGTTTGGGTGTTCTAACATAACTTTTGTTAACCACAGTTGAAGCTTTAGCATGTTCCTTCATCCTAACAGGGAAAGGTGGTTTTTCAATATAAGAAGTGGGAACAACTGGATCAACATTATAAATAATGGTTTCTTCTTTAGCTTTTACTAGTTCTTTAACTTCTTCTTTAATTGGTGGGTGATATTTAAACCACTTCTCCTTAGGGAGATCACATGAGTAGCAAAAGATTCACAAAAGTAAGCTACTATCTCAGACTCAAGTCCATATTTAGTGCTAAACTTTTGAAAAGCATCGGTATTCATAAAAGATTTAACACAATCAAAATTAGGTTCAATACCTAACTCTTTACCTTCATCGAGTTCCCAATATTCAGAGTTGCATTTAATTCTTTCTAAAAGATCCCACCCGAATTCAATAGTCTTCTTCATAAAAGAACCAATACAAGAAGTATCGAGCATGGTTTGATCATTACGAGAAAGCCGAGCATAAAAGTTCTCATGATTGGGGCATGAATATAACATTGACTTAAGCCTCCCCAAGCTAGAGTGATACTTTCTCCTTCACTAGGCCAAAAATTATATATATAATTTCGATCACGATGAACTAGATGCATAGGATATTTTTTTGATGAAATTCCAATTTAAAACGGTTCCAGTTCCAAGATCCAATATCATCGCATAGCCTATACCATGTCAATGATTTTCCCTTCAAAGATAAAGGGAAAACCTTCTTCTTAGCTTCATCTCCAGGCAAACCTGCAAGCTTAAACAATCCACAAATTTCATCCACATATATCAAGTGCATATCAGGATGTTCGGTTCCATCTCCTGCATAAGGATTAGCTAGTAGTTGTTCTAACATACCCAAAGGAATTTCATATTCAATATTTTCAGTAGCTGCAGTAGATTGAGGGGAAACTAATTGCAGTTCCGATCAAGGTGAATATACCCCGAACAAACCCCTCAAAGGATTGTTTTCCATAGTAGCAAGTGACAATAAATTTCAGCACATAGTAATAATGTTTCCTTACCAATTTCCACTTACCAAGAGCGCTTCACTCCGCGGCAACGGCGCCAGAAAATAGCATTGATGGCCCACAAGTATATGGGGTCAATTGTAGCCTTTTCGATAAGAGTGTCAAACCCAACGAGGAGCAGAAGGAAATGACAAGTGGTTTTCAGCAAGGTAATGTGTGCAAGTGCTAAAATTGTAAGTAACAGAGTAGTTTGATAGCAAGATAATTTGTAACGAGCAAGTAATGATAGTAGTAACAAAAGTGCAGCAAGGTAGCCCAATCCGTTTGAGGCAAAGGACAGGCCAAAACGGTCTCTTATGATAAGCAAAGTGTTCTTGAGGGTACACAGGAATTTCATCTAGTCACTTTCATCATGTTGGCTTAATTCGTGTTCGGTACTTTGATAATTTGATATGTTGGTGGACCGGTGCTTAGGTGTTGTTCTTACTTGAACAAACCTCCTACTTATGATTAACCCTCTCACAAGCATCCGCAAATATGAGAAAAGTATTAAGAATAAATTTTAACCATAGCATTAACTTTTGGATCCAATCGGTCCCTTGCGAAATAGCGCATAAACTGGGGTTTAAGCTTCTGTCACTCTCGCAACCCACCATCTAATAACTACTCCACAATGCATTCCCTTAGGCCCAAATATGGTGAAGTGTCATGTAGTCAACGTTCACAGGACACCACTAAGAGAATGACAACATACATATCATCAAAAATATCGAACACATATCTAGTTCACACGATTACTTGCAACATGATTTCTCCCGTGACCTCAAGAATGAAAGTAACTACTCACAAATGATAGACATGCTCAATATCAAAGGGGTATCAAATAGCATAATGGATCTGAACATATAATATTCCACCAAATAAACCATATAGTAATCAACTACAAGATGTAATCAACACTACTAGTCACCCACAAGCACCAATCTATAGTTTTGATACAAAGATTGAACACAAGAGATGAACTAGGGTTTGAGAGGAGTTGGTGCTATGAATATGTTGATGAAGATATCCCTCCCCAAGATGGGAGAGTTGTTGGTGATGATGATGACGATGATTTCCCCCTCCGGGAGGGAAGTTCCCCCGGCAGAATTGCTCTGCCAGAGGGCAAAAGTGCTCCTGCCCAAGTTCTTCCTCGAGGCGGCGGCGCTTTGTCCTGAATGTCCTCCCCTTATTTTTTTCTAGGTCAAAACGACTTATATACCAAAATATGGGCACCGGAGGTGGGCCGAGGAGGGCAGCACCCACCAGGGTGCGCCCGAGCCTCCTGGCGCACCCAGGTGGATTGTGCCTACCTGGTGGCCCTCCTCTGGTACTTATTTGCTCCAATATTTATTAAATATTCCATAAAAATTCCTCGGGATGTTTCAGCTCATTTGGATTTGTTCAGAATAGGTAGCTTGACGTAGCTTTTTCAGGTCCAGATTTCCAGCTGCCGGAATTCTCCCCCTTGGTGCATACCTTGCATATTATGAGGGAAAGGCATTGGAATTACTCCAAAAAGCATTATTATACAATAAAACAACATAAATAACAGTAGGAAAACATGATGCAAAATGGACGTATCAGTCTCAACAACTCCACCAACATGACAAGTGCCACAAGTATACATTTAATGTGCAGGTTCAATATTTCTGTTGATCCACGGTGTGACCTACTACAAACTTGTGTATGTGATCAAGGACGCGACTATCGATAGATTAACACACTCTGCAGAGGTTAGCAAACTGTACGCACACCACAGAACCCATGGCCTCGAACTCCCATTCAGGTGGACCAACAGCGTCGCGATAGAACCAATCTATTGCCATGACACTCTCTTGGCCACTCTGACCAACTCCCCTTTGGGCTAAGTCCTGGGTGGCCCAGATGTCTCCGCGTGACACCCAATGGCCACCGTCGTGGCAAAACAAACGGTCCCAAATAGGGACAATGGTACCAAAAACAACTAAGAGCATACAAGGCTATGCCTGCCTACCGGGCCAGGGTAGCGCAAGCGCATAACCTTCCCTAGTTGGAGGCACCAGCGAGAGGCATAACAACTGATCGAGAAAGGGCCTTCCCATAAAAGGCAAATGTGGTTGCACTTTGGGAAGCTCGATTCGATGGAACCATGACTCAATCAACAACATGTTCAAGTTGGATTATAATCAGGTTTCAACTTGCAAATAAATATTACTGAGTCATGATACGCCATGAAAATGCAATGAACTATATATGCACCTTTTCCACATAATATCAATATGAATTTAACCATGCTCTTCATCATGTTACCCTACTGCTTATTTCATTTCATTCAACTAAAGTGCCACTGATAACATATCAAGCATATCATGAACATGAAGCTAGCATCAAGTGATATGATATGAATTTTCTATATGCATTAAAAAGACCATATTCAAGTAAAAATCATAGTTATTGAAATGAACCTCTTGCAAATATTTGTGATGCTTGCCTTAGTGTAGAGGCGGGTCACAAGCCTTCTGGTTCTCCTCGAGGCAGCAATTTCCTACTGAAAATATTTAAATTAGTAAAAAGAAAATGTCACATAACACTGTTTAATGCACCATAAAATAACCACAACTGTAACATCCCAAATTTTCAATTTGGAATGTTATACATAGGTCATCATTTCATATCATATTTTATTGCATTTTGGTTGATCCTAGAAATTTCAAGCAACTCAAGGACCCACAGAGAGAGTTGGGGATTTCGTTATTTTCATATTTGAGTTTTCTCAAATATTAAAAAGAGGATCATTTTGGTTTTAATCTTTTTCTCTCCGAATATTTCCAATGTCAAAAATAAAAGAGAGGAGATAAAATGACTTCTGCAAAATAAAATAAATATTGGAGGAAAAATGCTAAAATCAAATAAGAATTTTATGTGGACTTCTATTGCTATTTTATTTGAATTAGAAAAATTGCACGTTTTCAATAATTGCATTTTAGGCCAAGAAAATGTTCAATTTGTTCTAAATATTTCATTTAGATGGTGAAAATTTGTTTTGGCATTTTTAGGAAATTTTTTCTATTTATTAGGATTTTTTTCTGTTCGGCGGAATAATTTAAAAAACAATCCCGCAAACCGAACTGGACTGAAGGCCCAGCCGGCCCAGCCGCGCACCGCACCTCCGGCTCGGGAGAGGACTCCCGAGCGCCGCCGCCGCCATGGATGCCATGTCCGCCCCGGACACGCCGCTGTTGCCCCCTCCCCCAAGCCAGCCTCCGCCCCCCTATTTAAGCCGCCGCCCCGCCGCCCTCTCAACCACCCGCCACCGCCGCCCCGCCACCCGACGCTGCCGCCTGCGCGCCTTGCCGTCGCAAGCCGCCGCCGCTCGTAGGACGCCGCCGCCGCATTGCCGCCTCCCGTCGCCGCGCCGCCGTCATGCGATGCCCCACGCCGCCGCGCCGCCCAGCCGGAGCCTAGCCGGAGGTAACCGCCGCCGTTTCAGTGTTTGTCGGAAAACCGTTTGGTTTTTTTAAAACCCTAGATCTAGTTTTTTAAATTAGATCGGTTCGGATTTTTTTCCGGTTTCGTTATTTAGCGGATGTTCGTCCGTACGTTCGTTTTAACGAACGTTGTTCGTCAGTTAGCCGCAGACAGCGAACGTTCGTTCATTAGCCCGTTCGTCTCATTTTATTTTCCAGGGTTTTTCCGCGATTATTTTCGATCGCGATTTCTGCCCTGATCTTCGATCTAGTTTATCTTTTTGCTGTTTATCCAAATCAGATGCAACAAGCGCCTAGATCTTCGTATTGAAACCCTCTTTCCGTTAACCAACTTGAACAAGATTTTGCTACTGTAAAATTTGACTTTAGTCCAGATTAGAAAACGAATCTTGTTTCTTTCGTAGTTTGAGTTTCGTTGCTCCGTTTGATTTGATTCTTTTTGCAAACCGGAGTTCTTCCGTTGAATTTTCTGGTTAGATCTTCTTATTTGAGTTTTACCCATGCTTCTAGTTGAGTGCTTATGTATATTACTGTTTGTTTGTGATAGAATACCCGGAGTGCGAAGCGTGCTACTACGAGTCTCTAGGTTTTGCGGATCATCAACAAGGATAGTAACACTTTGATCATATTCTTTTATTACCCAGTTTCTATGCATTAGTTTCAACCCTGAAACATTGCATGGTTAGGATCTGATTTAACATGTGGATTTGGGAAGTAGATGATGAGGTAGAACCTATTGTCCTTTTATTATCAACCTTTGGGAGTTAATTCCACGTTATGCTCAGGATTGCTATGCTATGCTCGTAGACGTGGATTGGGTGAGTGTATCCATGACAGATGTGAGTATTATTAATTAATGGTTAACTTAAGGTGGCTACTTAAATACACATCTGGGTAGATTGGTTGAGGCACCCTGGAGTACCCAGTGGTTGTCAGGGCACCTGGAGAGTCCAGTGTTGTCCTAGGACATCCCGGAGTACCCGTGTGATTATCCTACGGTTCACCACCCAGGCTCAAAGGGATCATAAGATTATTCACGCTAGAAACTTCCGTGTGCAGCCACAAGTCATTATGGGCTCTGGCATAGTTGAATAAGTTGTGTGACCTCTTTCAGTGGTAGACTAGCAGATGTAGGGGATGTAGGTGGTACTGTCTACCCAGAGTAAAGAGTTAATGCTTCTGAAAGACTGTGTCTCGGTCATCCCTTTCTCAAACATCATGAAGTGCGAGAAATTCAGTGGAGGAGATTGAGTCTTGTGGGGAAAAGTGCGCAAACCTCTGAAGAGTGTACAAACTAATCATGGTTAGCCGTGTCCCTGGTTATGGACATCTTGAGTATCTAGTTCTTGGATTATCATGTTGATCTCATCACTCTAAATGAATTTGTTGAGTTTAATGATATTGTTTAATTTCGATTGAGTTGGAGGACACCTTCTCAATGTTTAACTACCACCATGATAGTTAAATAAAATTTATTCCTTTGTTGTAGGAAAAAATTGGCTTTATGCAAAACTGTTACCATAGAGCTTTCCACCAGCCATATATGCATGTAGTGATAGCATTTACCTATTCATTACTCTATGTGTTACATTGCCAGCATATTCCATGTGCTGACCCGTTTCGGGCTGCAACCTATCATGTTGCAGACTTTTCAGACGACGAGTAAGGTGCCATAGGTCGTTGTCGTTCACTCGGCTATGCCGTTGGAGTTGATGGACTCACTTTACCTTCCAAGCCTTCCGCTATTATCGTATTTAGATGGCCTTAAGCCATATTATTGTAATAAGTTATCTTTTGAGACATTCGATGTAATAAGTGTGTGATTGAAACTCTGTTATAAATCCTCAAGTACTGTGCGTGTCAGCATTACCGATCCAGGGATGACACTGATACACAGAGACTAGACTGTTTGAGGTATGGTCGCTACAACAACAAGCAAAACTCTCATCTTTTGCATTCTGATAGAGGAGTTCAACACAAAACCAATGCAAAAAGAATCAATTGATTTGGAAAAAAATTAGAGCTGGTCAAAGTTCAGTCAAATTTCTGAATTAAAATGATTTTAGAAAATAATCAGAGGGGGTGACGTCAAAAATGTATTTCAGAAATACGCCTCCACTTATACCGTTCGGCGGGCGCACAGTGAGGTTGACGTGCGGGCCCCACTGGCAGGGTTAAGAGGGAGAGAGAGAAATAGAGAAGGCAATGTGGTTGCCGGTGGTTCTCCAATGAGGAGACCTCGGCTGCCGCCGGCGAGGGGAGGGATGGATGTGCCTCTTCACAGCAAGAATGCACATACCCGTAGAGTTGCCGGAGATGGATAGACGGTGTCGTGGTGGAACTCTCCAGAGACGGTAGGGGAGGGAGTTCACTGGAGAAGAAGATGCCGGCAAGGTGAGGTAGCTCCAGGAACCGGCGGATCTCGGGTAGGGGGTCCCGAACTGTGTGTCTAAGGCCAATGGTAACAGGATGCGGGGGACACAATGTTTACCCAGGTTCGGGCCCTCTCTATGGAGGTAATACCCTTCTTCCTGCTTGATTGATCTTGATGAATATGAGTATTACAAGAGTTGATCTACCACGAGATCGTAATGGCTAAACCCTAGAAGTCTAGCCTATGAGGTTATGATTGTTGTCCTACGGACTAAACCCTCCGGTTTATATAAACACCGGAGGGGGCTAGGGTTACACAAAGTCGGTTACAGACAAAGGAATCTACATATTTGAATCGACAAGCTTGCCTTCCATGCAAAGGAGAGCCCCATCCGGACACGGGACAAAGTCTTCTATCTTTTATCTTGATAGTCCAACAGTCCAGCCCACGTATATAGTCCGGCTGTCCGAGGACCCCCTAATCCAGGGCTCCGTCAGTAGCCCCCGAACCAGGCTTCAATGACGATGAGTCCGGCGTGCAGATTGTCTTCGGCATTGAAAGGCGGGTTCCTTCTCCGAATACTTCAAAGTACCTGACTTAAATAGAAGTGTCCGGCTTTCCATTTAATGACACGCTCATCGGCTTCTGCACCTTCATGATTCCAGCTTCCACGTGTAGAGCGAATGGGAGAGGTTGGGGCATTTTTGCTTTTACCACCCTGACCATGTGAGAAAGTTGTCTATTTAAAGAGACGGGGATCTTTAGATCTAATCCACACCATCTCCCCAAACGAGGAATCCCCGGAGCTTGCCTGCAGAAACCACCCCAACATGGCTAGCGCTCCCAGCTCTTCCTCCCGCCCTCACGGCCCCAAACAGGGTGATTGGGAAAAGTGTTCCGTATCCCACGGCCAACTGGTGAAGCTGCAGACCCAGGGATTTCTTCCCCCCACAAATCTAGTCCCCGTTCGAGCCGGATTGGCTTCCTTCGACGGTGGGGAGCAGGCGGAGAAGTTCCCCAACCCATCCAGGGGGAACGAGTATGCTTTGTTCCCTACTTGCTGAGAGGCATGAGATTTCCAATCCATCCGTTCCTCCAAGGGCTTCTGGAGTACTATGGCCTCCAACTGCACAACTTCGCACCTGCCTCCATCCTGCATATTGTGGGTTATGTTGCTCTTTGCGAGCTATTTCTGGGTTGCGAGGCTCATTTTGAGTTATGGAAGAAGCTGTTTTGCCTCGTCCCTCGTAATCAAGAGGGATCAATATTCCAAGTGGGCGGAGCCGAGATATGGTGCATCGCCGGGACCGGATACCTATCTGGCACGCCGAAGAAGGCATCCAAAGAATGGCCTTCCGAATGGTTCTATGTTGAGGACGTCTCCCTTCCTGACCCAATCCGAAGGGCTCTCCCTGAATTTTCGACATTGAAGAAGCGCCTCAGTTGGCCTCCTCGAAGCCTCAGGGAGGAAGATACCACGAAAGTCCACCAATTGATGAGCAAGATCAAGACGCTTTCTCAATATGGATTGTCAATAGTCGAGGTTATGGCGATATCCATAATGCGAGGGGTTCAGCCACTCCAATACCAAGGGCACCCTATGTGGCACTTCAATGGAGAAGATGATGCCACCCGCCACGGTCGGAAGGGTTCGGACACTACCGCTGCTTTGGCCAAGATACTGTCCGGATTATACAAAGGGGAGTGCCTGACAGTCGGGACCAACCTAGTCGAAACATACATAGCGTTGTCATTCTGGTTGTGAACGTGTATGTATATACTGGTCGATATAGAGGTGCACATGTGTCGTAGTAGAGGCGCGCATGTAGCATGTACAAGGGCCGGTGTGCAAGAAAGAAAATACGGCCACGTACGTACATACGTGTGGGGTCTTGAATGCCTACTCGCGCATACGTACGGCCAGGACTCGTGTACATGGCTGGGTCGGAACGGAGAAACAACGTCGTCGTCGTGTTCATGGGGAGCCAACCAGCTGGGTCGGAACAGAATGCATCGTCGTGTTCATCGGGAGGGCTTGGACGGAACAACCGATGGAAACGAGGCCTGGCGTACTGCACAATGGAGGAAACGGCCTTGTGTTCGACCGGCCACGTTCAAAACGGGATTCTGTTCATCGGGAGGGGTCTGGCATACCGCAAAACGGAGGAAACGAACTTCTGTTGGACCTCCTACGGTCGAAACGGGGTCCTGTTGATCGGGAGGGGTGTGGCATACCGCAAAACGGAGGAAGCGGACTTGTGTTGGAGCGCTACGGTCGAAATGGGGGTCCTATTCATCGGGAGGGGTGTGGCGTACCGCAAAACGGGACTCCACGGGATACTGTTCATCTCCACCGTCGACCTCCTCCAGCCTCCACGGGCTACTGTTCATCCACCGTTGACCTCCTCCAGCCTCCACCTGCGACTGTTCATCCACGGGCTCCTGTTCATCCAGCCTCCACCACGCGCTACTCCACCGGCTATTGTTCAACCAGCCCTCTCCATGGTTCCTGTTCAAACACCCCTCCATGGGCTACTGTTCATCCAGCCCTCCACCATCTACTGTTCATCCAGCCCTCCACAGGGTCGTCCTATTCATCCAGCCCTCCACGGGGTCCTGTTCATCCAGCCCCAACTGGCTCGATCAATCGGGGTCCTGTTCATCCAGCGGGAACACCACGGGGTCCTGTTCATCCACCCCCACCGGGAACTGTTCATCCAAACCCCCCAGCAACGCTCACTGTTCATCTGGTGGCAGCATCGATCGGCTTCAGTTAGTAGCAGTAGTGAAGGAATCGCTCAATCGGGTTCAGTTAACAGCCATCGATCGATCGCTCGGGTTCAGTAACGCGTAGCCTACAGTGCAATCACTCGGGTTCAGTAGGTGAACGCCTCGCTCGGGTTCATTTAGAGCCCAACGCCTCGCACCCACGCGCGTGCGTGTCCGACAGAAACACGCAAACCTTCGTGCATCGCTCGGCCCCGACCACCCACCGTAACAGGGAACACCCCGATATTTTCCTCGCCCTCGCTTCTACCACGGTTTTTTCTGTCATAGACGGCCCAAAAAATGTCATGCAGCTGCGTCTCCGGCCCGCCCAGGACGAAAATCCCATTTTCTGTCATGATTTTTTGTCATAGAAGTAGGAGCCCACCACATCTATGATGATACCGGGCTTTGTCACAATTATCCTCATAGAAGTGCCATAAGTATAACAGGAAAAAAATTCGTTCACCCAAAATGTCACGAATGTGTCTTTTTTTTGTAGTGCTAGAAAAATTAAACTAACAGGATTATTAAAGCAATAAAGATTAGTGCAATTTTCGCTACACGGATGGTGCGCCAGCATCCCTAGCAGGGGATTTCGAATTCCACTCAGCTCGAGGGGTTTGTTAGCCTTTGGACTCATCTTCAGGGCATCGTCTTGGCCGTTAGTTCTCTGGATCGGTTTCTTGTGTGTTGGACCTTTGAAGTTGCTTACTAGAGGATCTTGGTGTATGCAGCCCATTTCCATGGCTCTCTCTCGACCTACAATTCTTTGATCACTTGGAAAGCACATATCAAGTCGAAATGGATTTTTTTTGCTTGAATCCTTGCTCGCATAAAAAAATATCGGCGGGCAATTTGACTACGCGAGGGTGGATGCACCTGCCACTTGCCTCCATAGCCAGCAACAGCCAGCAACAACTTGAGATTGAGCTACACCTTTGCCTTCATTGCCCCTTTGTCTTGGAAGTTTGGTCCATCATCCTCACAACCCTATATTTAAACATTTTGAACTGCACAAACACCTTAGATTCATTTATTTCTATGAAAAGATCAAATCTATTTTAAAAACTCACCAGAAATATAAAACACCTCATACATAATAAAAATTACATTGCCTCATGGAGGATTCACGCTTCCAAGCATATCCCCAAGAACCAATGTTGTGACTTTAATGGTGTTTTCGTCTACATTGTGTGGAACAGCTGGACTGCAAGAAATGACCCTTCCAGCAAGTCACAGTTTTTGCATTGGTTGTCACTATCCTTGCTGAGGAAGAAATTGGCATGAGTGGTTTTTTGTTTATCTTACCACATGTACAAATTGATGGTTTGCTTTTAGATTTAGCACTCCTTGCATATAAAACCCTATTTGCATCCTACTTGCAATGAAAATGGGAGAGCTCCAGCTCTCTGTGAAAAAAAATGAAGAATGAATGTCTAGTGCGGACACGGCTAAATCCTCTCTAGGGTACAAAACACGAACGCTACCACTAGCGATGATATATTGAAAGTGCAAATTATCAACCAGAGGGGTAAATGGGAGATTTTTATAGATTCTTCGAAGTGGCGGGAGCTTTGAAGAAAAGCACGGTGACGACATACACAACAAAACAAAATCTACGCTAAGAATGCATAACACAATGAAGACAAAGTCATCATAACGGAAGAACAAGCATACTAGATAGTGGAACATGAAAAACATGCAAGCATACATGAACAAGCATACTAGAACAGCTAACAGGAAGACAGAAAGTGAGATAGATGAAACTGAAAGTCTTCAGAAAGGGAAACAAAGTCTTGAACACAGAATTACAGAAAGTAAAGGAGTGAAGAAATTGTGACCAAATTGCTCGATGAAGACAATGATTTGTTTGACCAGTTCCAATTGATGTGTCAACTGTACTTTTGGTTAGGGAGGTTGAGATTGAACTCAGAAGACACACAGTCTTCACCTAATTCCCCTTGAGCCAAGCACCCTCGCAGTGCAGGTGATCACGGCAACTCGCAACATGAAGGAGGCTTCGTGAGCCCGTGATGCGGCGTCAGAGGAATCCATATGTGCCCACATAGCCGAGAAGCGGCTGAGGAGGGCGGTTAAGGCGATCGAAAAAGACCAAAACCGGGCGGTCCACACCATAGCCGGACTGGCCCCAAAGAAGGAGAAATAAGATGACGATGGCGGATCGGACAAGTCCGATAGTGATTAGATATGCCTTGATCCATTCCGCGTCTTCGACCACTACTGCAACAAGGACAACGTGAAGGGCAAGGGCAAAGCCGACCGTGGATGAACTTCTCATGTCGTCGTTTTGTTCGTAATGAGTAGGGCATGTCAATTTTTGGTAGTCTGATGACATGTCTTCACCCATGTACAATGTTGCATGAGCTAATATGGATATCGGTTTAGATGCATACGGTTATGGAGGAGCTATTTTGTGTGTTGTCCGGTCAGTCCCCGCGGACGTGCCCGGACAGATCCGTGGGCATTTGGGGTACTGAATTTTGGTACTTGTGGATGTAGATGCTGTAATAAAGCCATTTGTACACGTTCATATGGTGAAACCCATAAATATATTGTAACTTCTTCCTTACATTTCACGTAAGATATGACTATGACCAGAGACGTTTTCGTTTCTGGGCTCAGATGAGCCCGGGTTAACCGTAAAATTATTAAATATAAAACAAAAAACAAAACATCCAAAAATTATAGTAAAATATGCTTAAGTGTGTGATGTTTGTGTCAAATTTTAGATAATTTAGACACATGAGTAGTTCTTAGCAAAAAGACAAATTCAGGGTATGTGAAAAAAGTTTATTGTTTTGTACTGTTCGGACCTGAATTTATATTTATTTATTTTGCTGAGAGCTACTCAGCTGAATGCTCTGGATTTTCATCACAAAATAACTTTTTTTTATTTTTTTAGTATTTCATTGAATTTACTGTTCATAAGTAGATGAGCTTCGATTCTGAATTGAATATTCGCTATGACCACATCATTGAACCGGCACGCAAGAACGTTTTGATGGCTGTATCTTTTTAGGTGGTGCCTCAGCTTAGACACCTCAGCTACACTTCTTCCTTGCAGTAGGCAATGATGTTTTTCAGTGAAAGATGGTCTCATATTTCTGTTCTTTTTTTTCTGAAAGAGAACTATTTTTTCTCAGTGATGGTGATTGGGATAGTCACAGGCAGACGTCCTAGGGTGGGGCCTACTTGCTGCGAGCGATTATATGTCGCCCTTACATAAAACAGGCAGCATTTTAGACAAGGCGTCTCCAACCATTGTGAGATGTATTGTAGCAACCTGAGCAGTGAAGTTTTTTTGTTTTAAGTATATATTTAAAAATAATAAAGAAACCAAAATTAAGAAATTAATATCATTTTTGCAAAAAAATGTTGACTTTTTAACATGAACAAAATTTCAAATTCTTAAACATTTCTGAATTGGCGAACATTTTTGCATTTTGTAAACATTTCCTCGGAAACCCAGGATTAATTCTAGACAATTTTTATTGTTATCGAAGGATTTATTTGTGTTTTGAAAAATTGAATAATTCTAAATTTCCAAACATATTTTGAAAAAAATGAAAAAAAAATGATTTTTAAAATTTCAATCTATTTTTAAAAAGGTGAACCATAATTCCAATTATTTTCTGAAAAATGTGAAGCCATAATTGAATTTTTAAACATTTTTATAAAATATAGATGTTTTCTGAAAGGAGGAAAATTGAGTTTTTGAAAAACATGAGAAAATTTGAATTTTTTGGAACAATTTTATATATTTAAAAAAATTGAACTATTAGAAAATTTTCAAACATTTGTAGAAAGGAAAAAACAAAAATAACAAACAAACATAACAGAAAAAACCAAAAAAGACTGTTAAAGAAAACAATAGGAAAAAGAAAATTGAACAAAGACCGGCCTGGAGGTTCCTAAAACCGGATTTCAGCAGACGACAATTCACTACTTGAGCTAGCTCGTTCGGTCCCACTCTGTGTGCGTTTTTTGCCGACAAGTTTGACGCACGGAGCATACATGTCCTATTCGCCACGGCAGAATGCCGTCATTTCGCACATGCAGCACACCTATGGCAGGGCCCAATTCGTGTTACAGCTATTTAACGAAATTTAAATAAGGATGTTTTTATCGAAAAAAGCTTTCGCCCCGCTTTATATATAAAGCAACAACCCACAAGCATTCAGTACAACCACACGCTACGCCACCGCAACACACGCACACACCCAGGACGGGATACAAAGGCACTGAGCGCAGCAACACTACTCCTAGCACTACCGCTCCGAAGATATGAAGCTACATATGACGAACCATGCGCTTCAAGGCGGCGCCTTCAGGAAGGAAACGACGCCGGAGCGCCGCCACCGCCCGATCCAAGGATCAAAGTTTCCCCCGGAGCCGCATGACGGGCAATGAGAGCCGCGACGACGCCTTCAAGAAGGGAGCGATCTTCGCCGCCGCCGGTCCGTCCGAAGATAGAGCAGGTTTTCACCTCGGCCAACATTCACCGCCACTGAACGCCACACCCCGGCAACCACGCCGCCCACACAGCCATGATGAGTGGGCAGCACCAAGGCGCGGGCTTTGTCCAAGAGCACAGCGCCACCACCACCACCAGGGCCGCCGCCCCAGCATCCAAGACCTCGACACCACCTCACCCGTGACCCGGCGCACCCAACGAAAGAGACGAGCGGAAAGGTCCCACCTTTCGCGCCCCTGGGCAACCCCCAGCGTCGAGACCCAATAGGTCGGCCAGAACCGGCATCCACCGACCCATCCTGCTACCCCAAGCGCGAGATGAGCTCGGTCCTGCAGCATCGTGCACGAGACGAGCTCGGTCCTGCTGCATCGGGCGTGAGACGAGCTTGGTCCTGCTGCTTCGTGCGCGCGACGAGCCCGGTCCTGCTGCATCATGCGCGAGACGAGCTCGGTCCTGCTGCATCATGCGCAAGACGAGCTCTGTCCTGCGGCATCGGGCGCGAGACGAGCGGTGGATCGCAGCTGGGAAAGGACCGGCCCTTTGATGGGCGTAGCGCCCGGGCGACAAGGAGATGGGGAGAAGGACGAGATGGCCCGAACGCAGACAAACCGACACCGGAGGAGCCGGCCGTTGCCGCGGATAGATCCGTCGAGTCACCGTGAAGCCGCCACGACACCGGTAGGCCAACGAGACCTACCCATGTCGCCGCCCACGGCCGGAGCAGCAGCCACGCCCGGCCGCTGCCCTACCCGCGTCGCCCGGCGGGCTCCAAGCGCCGGAGCCGCCGGGCACGCACCACCGGAGCCAGGCGCCACCGGCCGGCCCCCAAAGCCAGATCCGGACGGATCCGGCCCGAGACCGGTCGCGCGCCACCTCCCGAGACGGGAGCACCTCAGCCGCCCCGCAGCGCGCAGCCCAAGGATCGT
>NC_057798.1:240976217-241010094 GCF_018294505.1 Triticum aestivum
GGGCGGGCCGGGAGGCGCGCGCCCGGCGGCCGGCGGCGGCGGGGGAGCGGGGTCGCCGGCGGCGGCAGGGGTGGGAACCCTAGGGAGGGGAGCGTTGTTCCGGACCAGATCCAATCTCATAGGGATGTTTTTTAAGTTCTGAACAATTTAAAACCATCCAGAAGTTTCCTGTATTGTTCAGGTTTTGTTTTTTCAATTTTTTTCCTGATATTCCTTGTACGGGTCTTCTTCTGTTTTTATTTTTTGTTTTTTAATTTTCTTTTATTTTTGGAAAAATGCTTGAAAAATTCAAATATTATTCAGAACTTCCAAAAAATATATCTGTTCCAAGAAAAATCTTTAAATTGATATTTTAAAAATCTCTAGGAATATGAAAGGATGTTTATGTTTCAATAAATTATTCAGAATTTCAAAATATATTCCTATAAAAAACTGTTTTTCATTGAATTATTTTGGCACATTCAAATAAATATTCCCATTTTCAAAATTAGTTGGGAATAAAAAGGTTTACATTATCAAAAAAATATTTGGAATTCTTAAAAATGTTTTTATTTTTGAAAATTATTAAGAAAATCATAGAATTAATCACAAATTTCAAGAAAGTTTGGAATTTCAAAAATCCTTTGATTTTTTTTTTAAAAAAGATTGAATTTCAAACAAGGGTTCATAGTTTTAAAAATGCTCATAAACTTCAAAAGAATTGTTTTCCAAAAATGTTCACTTTTTTCAAACTTTGATCACAAAAATATTGAGCCGCTTGCTACAGTAAACCTCATGCTAAAGTTAATCGCGTGCTACATTACCGTGCACTTCTACCGTGCTTGCCAATAGGTCGGCCCTATCAGCCTTCAGGCTTTGGTTTGTACCCCCAATTGGCCGCAATGAGCATCCAATAGAAGCTCCCCAGAGAGCGACATATACGCTTTATCCTACTTCCTAGGAGGCCTTGGCCAGCATTGGGTCCTGAGAAATCGACCCCACCCCTTGCAGAAAAACCTAGCAGCCCACGGATCAAATTCGTAGTTGCAGCCTAGCAAGCATGTAATTTTTCTATTCAAGTTATCGGATTCAGGGCTCCGCAGACCCAAGAAGGTTCATACTCTGGGGCGTGTGCGAAGATCTCAACTTCTCAAGCCTCGAGCTCGTCACCCTATAGCCTAGCCTTGCGGGATTCGCTTGAGCCGGGAAGAAGACGGACACGGCAGTTTACCCAAGTTCGGGCCACCTTCCGGTGTAAAACCCTACACATGCTTTGTGGTGGATTGGTCTCGCAAGGAGGTTTGAGGATGAACTGATACAGTGGATGAGCTACCTCATGAGGGCTCGGGGAGTGAGAATGAGTCGACCCCTTCTTCGGTGGTGGCTAACCTATATTTATAGTGGCCTTCGTCCTTTTCCCTTAAAACTTAGGCGGGAAGTGATTCCACAACGGCCAATTTTGAAAGGGGACAAGTAGTACATCTAATCCTGACGAATGGTGGTCTTCGCCTGCAAAAGTTTTGGTCATGACGCAGCTGTGGGCTCGAAGATGACATCCGTCCTGCCGAGCCCGAGGTCTTGGTATTGTAGCACTGGAATGGAAACCTTTGGGAGATTCCTTGGGAACCCATGCCTGTCCTTGCCTCCTTAGCACCATAGAGGAAACTGCCTCCTATGCGTCCGCTGGCACCCGCCTGGCCTTGGTCGTCATGGCTCACATCATCGCAGCCCCGTGAGGCTGGGTACCTGCATAGAAATCTCCGCTCCTCGGGAGGCAACCTAGGGAGGCCGCTCCCTCTAGAGGTCTTGATGTCATCCGTCTCGTGAGGCCAGAGCACTCACGAGGGTCTTGTACTAGAGGTCCTATCACTGGGCCGTACCAAGCCGCCGAGGGAGCCACGCTGTGGGCCGCAGGTAGGCAAGCCCGGGAACCCCCGTTCCCAGAACGCCGACAGTAGCCCCCGGGCCCAAGGCGCGCTCGGGCTAGCTTCGAGGTGAAGGAAAAAGGCAAGGGTGAAGCGACGTGGGCCCCAAATCGACTGAGGGCCAGCCCTAACGCGTGGCGCTCGGCGGAACATGGACGCCTCCACTTCCCCATGCCGCCTCGGCAGCTGCCTGGACTTGGCAACTGCCTGGTGAATGCAGCAGGGCCATCATCACTCAGAATATGGAGGGGCGCCGGTTAGCCTTCATCTGCCTATAAGACGGCGAGGGAAATGGAGCCCCCCAGTCCATCTTCGTCTTCTTGCTAGCCCCCTTTCCTTGCTCCCCTTCTCCAAACCGCTGCCCCGCATCCATGGTGCCTGTGAGGAGGTTTTCCGCTGCTGAGAAAGGAAAGGCCCCCATGGAGGGACCAGGCTCGCTCCTGCCCAAGAGGGGCCACTGCCGTCCCCGCAAGTATACTGTGACGCCGGCGGTAGCTACCCGGGGGCGTGGGCGCACCCTTCAAAGATCGGTACCACTTCTGGCAGTCGTGGGAAGGCTCCCTCCCGCGCCGCAGGCTGCAGCGGCCAGGGCGATCACGACCAAGGAAGAAAGCATGCGGAGCTGTCCGGCCACCATGCCAGCAATCCCATTCAGCCGACGCATCCCTGAAGTTCGTGGTGTGGGCGGAGAGGCCGGCAAGCACCTAGTTCTAGCTCCCGCGCTTCTTCGCAGGCGCGCTGTCGGCAGGAGGGACGGGAGGCCTCTGGCTACAGGTCGACGACTGCTGCAGCAAGGCCTTGTGGGTGGACGTCGAGGTCACCCCTGTCGACTACGTGTTCTTAAACTGTGGGTGGCAGTCATTCGCCCACACGCGCGGCCTACAGGGGAGGTGTACCCTCCACTTCAGGCACGACGGAGCGGAGACCCTCTACGTCAGGATCTTCGGGGAGGACGACAGGCGTCTGAGGTGCTATCCAGAGGACGACGACTATGGCGATGACGTCCACCCCTCCGATGACGATGACGACCGGTGGGACGGCTGCATCCTCAGCAGTGAACTTGCCCTCGGTGACGGCTGTGGTGCCTCCAGCGGCAGCGGCTCTTCCTCCGGGGAAAGCACGAGCGATGATGACTACGACGAACCGCCACGTTACCGTGCCCAGACCATGGAGGGTGGTGAACCACCGCGCCGCCACGGCCCCGCTCGGGAGAACGTCAAGCCGCCTCGCCATCGCGCTCCTGTGAAGCAGGAGGAGGACTCGGACTGAGCGCAGGCGTCACTAGAGCCAAGATTCAGGAGTTGCAGTGGCCGTGAGGCCGCCTTTTCCTTTTTTTCCTTTTTCCTGCATCAAGAACATAGAGGGCCCTGCCGGGGCATCTAATGGACCATGGCGCTTGCGCCGTTATGTTAAAGGTTTTATTTTGTATCCTAGCATTTGTGTTGCTACCATCGACAGGTTCTTGCTGATCGCGATTAGAATAACTTAGCTTGGTGTACTTATGGTGGACTCCTGCATCGCGAGGGCGCCCTCCTCCGGAGCTTGGATCCCCTGTGTGCCTCTTGTTCTCATAACGGTGCGGCTGGGGCACCGGAGCGGTTTTAGAGATCTTGCTGGGGGCTTCTTTCTTGGGGATCAGAAAGCTCCCGGGCCTTGGGAGGCACCCAATGGCCGCGAGGCCCTAGGGGGTCGTGAGGACGCGGGGCCTCCAGAGATGCCCCACAGGGTGCCGCACCCCATGCGAGCCCCCGAGGACCGATTGTCACTGGTACGATGGGTCGCAATGCCCGGCGCGGCCGGGAGATGAGGGCTTCGGAGGACATACATGCCCATTGGCCCGACTGAGAGCGTCGCACGAGGATTAGGACACCAAGGCCTTGGCAAGGTGTGTTCATGGGCGGGCCCAGGCGTACATATCGTGCCCAGCCCCCGCTCGCAAGATGTGCGGGAAGGAGCGACGGGCAACTGCCACTCTCCTTAAAATAAGACTCGAAAGAGCAAACACTGCAAGGAGAAAGTCCCATCCTTTCGAATAAAGATGCAAGAACTTCGAATTTCATTCCAAGAAGTGGAAAATTAGCTACAAAGCAAGAAAAAGAACTGCCACGTTCAGCGCCTACACTAGTCTTCTAGTCTTCCCGCCGGCGCGGAGCATGGGGCTTCCACTAGGCGTGGGCATAGTCGTTGAAAGACCGTGTCGTCCGCCGGTGCAGAGCATGGGGCTTCCACTTGGGCGTTGGTGGGAGCCCCCATGAGGCACCAAGGCGGCGCTCGGGAGACTCCAGGTCGTGTACAGCCCCACTCATTACATATGAGTGTCACGGGTAGAACTACCAAAGATGCTGGATGTTCCAGGCATTTTGTATGGGGACCCCTTCCTGCGTCTCCAGGCACGTGGTGCCAAGCCTAGAGATGCGGGCGACCTTGAATGGGCCCTCCCACATAGGCGAGAGCTTGTGGAGCCCCTCCCTGGAGAGCACCCACCTCAAGACAAGGTCACCCACCTCGAGGGTCCTAGAGCGGAAGTTGCAACAGTGGTACCGCCGCAGCGCCTGCTGGTACCTCGCGGCACGGAGCGAGTCTTGGCGGCGGGCCTCCTCACTGAGCACGAGATCTATCCCCCATGAGGTGTCCTGGCGTACCTCATCAAACGCCAAAACCTGCAGGGAGCGATGCTTGGCCTCGTGCAGGAGGACCGCCTTAGCCCCGTAGATGAGGAAGAACGGGGTCTCACCGGTGGGCTTAGTCGCAGTGGTGCGGATGGACCACAACACGGACTGAAGCTCACCGAGCCAATCACTATCGCAGGCCTCAAGTTTCTTGTTGAAGCTCCTCATGTTGAGGCCCCTCGGGACCTCCACGTTGGCGCGTTCAGCCTGGTCGTTGCTCCGTGGGTGTGCTATCGATGCGTAGCATATCTGCGTTCCAAGGTTAGCATAATACATCCTTACGAGATTGCTTGTAAACTGAGAGCCATTGTCAGTAATGATATGGTTGGGGACCCCGAAATGGATCACGAGAACCTTGATGAACTTGATGGCCGAGCCAACTTGAATGGTGTGCACAGGCTCCACTTCCGCCCACTTGGTGAACTTGTCGATGGCAACATAGAGGTAGCAGTACCCACCGGATGCTCAAGGAAATGGGCCCAGGATATCCAGCCCCAAAATCATGAAGGGCCATGAGAGCGGGAGGGTCTGGAGACCTTGCGCGGGCTGGTGAATCTGCTTGGCGTGGAACTGGCAGGCCTCACAGAACCGCACCAACTTGGTGGCATCTGATACGTCTCCAACGTATCTATAATTTTTGATTGTTCCATGCTATTATATTACCCGTTTTGGATGTTTATGGGCATTACTTTATACTTTTATGCCATTTTTGGGACTAACCTACTAACCGGAGGCCCAGCCCGAATTGCTGTTTTTTTGCCTATTTCGGTGTTTCGAAGAAAAGGAATATCAAACGGAGTCCAAACGGGATGAAACCTTCGAGAGCGATCTTTTTGGAACAAATGCAAACCAGGAGACTTGGAGTGGACGTCAAGAAGTAAACGAGGTGGACACAAGGTTGCCCGGTGCGCCCTAGGGGGGTGGGCGCGCCCCCACCCTCGTGGGCCCCTCGAGGCTCCACTGACCTACTTCGTCCTCCTATATATATCCACGTACCCCGAGAACATCCAGGAGCACCACGAAAACCTAATTCCATCGCCGCAACCTTCTGTATCCGCGAGATCCCATCTTGGAGCCTTCGCCGGAGGGGGAATCAATCACGGAGGGCCTCTACATCATATCCAAGGCCTCTACTATGAGTTGTGAGTAGTTTACCACAGACCTTCGGGTCCATAGTTATTAGCTAGATGGCTTCTTCTCTCTCTTTGATTCTCAATACAAAGTTCTCCTTGATCTTCTTGAAGATCTATTCGATGTAACTCTTTTTGCGGTGTGTTTGTCGAGATCCGATGAATTGTGGGTTTATGATCAAGTTTATCTATGAGAAATATTTGAATCTCCTATGAATTCTTTTATGTATGATTGGTTATCTTTGCAAGTCTCTTCGAATTATCAGTTTGGTTTTGCCTACTAGATTGATCTTTCTTGCAATGGGAGAAGTGCTTAACTTTGGGTTCAATCTTGCGGTGTCCTTTCCCAGTGACAGCAGGGGTAGCAAGGCACGTATTGTATTGTTGCCATCGAGGATAAAAAGATGGGGTTTATATCATATTGTTTGAGTTTATCCCTCTACATCATGTCATCTTGCCTAATGTGTTACTCTGTTCTTATGAACTTAATACTCTAGATGCATGTTGGGTAGCGGTCGATGTGTGGAGTAATAGTAGTAGATGCAGAATCGTTTCGATCTACTTGTTGTGGACGTGATGCCTATATACATGATCATGCCTAGATAATCTCATAACTATGCACTTTTTTATCAATTGCTCGACAATAATTTGTTCACCCACCGTAATACTTATGCTATCTTGAGAGAAGCCACTAGTGAAACCTATGGCCCCCAGGTCTATTCTCCATCGTATAAGTTTCCAATCTACTTTATTTTGCAATCTTTACTTTCCAATCTATATCATAAAAATACCAAAAATATTTATCTTATCTTATTATCTCTATCAGATTTCACTTTCACAAGTGGCCGTGAAGGTATTGACAACCCCTTTATCGCGTTGGTTGCGAGGTTCCTGTTTGTTTGTGTAGGTGCGAGGGACTTGTGAGGAGCCTCATACTGGATTGATACCTTGGTTCTCAAAAACTGAGGAAAATACTTACGCTACTTTGCTGCATCACCCTTTCCTCTTCAAGCGAAAACCAACGCAATGTTCAAGAGGTAGCAAGAAGGATTTCTGGCGCCGTTGCCGGGGAGGTCTTCGCTCAAGTCAAGACATACCAAGTACCCATCACAAACTCATCTCCCTCGCATTACATTATTTGCCATTTGCCTCTCGCTTTCCTCTCCCCCACTTCACTCTTGTCGTTTTATTCGCCCTCTCTTTCCCGTTCGCCTCTCTCTCTTTCCCTTGCCTTTTGTGTGCTTGTGTGTTGGATTGCTTGTCACGATGGCTCAAGATAATACTAAATTGTGTGACTTTTCCAATACCAACAATAATGATTTCCTTAGCACTCTGATTGCTCCTCTTAATGATGCTGAATCTTGTGAAATCAATGCTGCTTTGTTGAATCTTGTTATGAAAGATCAATTCTCCGGCCTTCCTAGTGAAGATGCCGCTACTCATCTAAACAACTTTGTTTATTTGTGTGATATGCAAAAGAAGAAAGACATGGATGATGATATTGCTAAATTGAAGTTATTTTCGTTTTCACTTAGAGATCGTGCTAAAACTTGGTTTTCGTCTTTGCCTAAAAATAGTATTGATTCATGGAATAAGTGCAAAGATGCTTTTATCTCTAAGTATTTTCCTCCCGCTAAGATCATCTCTCTTAGAAATGATATTATGAATTTTAAGCAACTTGATCATGAACATGTTGCACAATCTTGGGAGAGGATGAAATTAATGATTCGCAATTGCCCTACACATGGTTTAAATTTATGGATGATCATACAAATTTTTTATGCCGGATTGAATTTTGCTTCTAGAAATCTTTTATATTCGGCCGCGGGAGGCACTTTTATGGAAATCACTTTAGGAGAAGCTACTAAACTCCTAGATAATATTATGGTTAATTATTCTCAATGGCACACTGAAAGATCTACTAGTAAGAAAGTTCATGCGATAGAAGAGATTAATGTTTCGAGTGGAAAGATGGATGAACTTATGAAATTGTTTGCTAATAAGAGTGCTCCTATTGATCCCAATGATATGCCTTTGTCTACTTTGATTGAGAATAATAATGAATCTATGGATGTGAATTTTGTTGGTAGGAATAATTTTGGTGACAATGCTTATAGAGGAAAATTTAATCCTAGGCCATTCCCTAGTAATTCCTATAATAATTATGGTAATTCCTACAACAACTCTTATGGAAATTTTAGTAAGATTCCCTCTGATTTGGAAAATAGTGTTAAAGAATTTATGATCTCTCAAAAGAATTTCAATGCTTTGCTTGAAGAAAAATTGCTTAAAGTTGATGAATTGGCTAGGAACGTTGATAGACTTTCTCTTGATGTTGATTCTTTGAAACTTAGATCTATTCCACCTAAGCATGGTATCAATGAGTCTCTCAAAGCCATGAGAATTTCCATTGATGAGTGCAAAGAAAGAACTGCTAGGATGCGTGCTAAGAAAGATTGCTTTGTAAAAGCGTGTTCTTCTAGTTTCCCTGAAAATAATGATCAAGATCTAAAAGTATCGATGTGTCCCATTAAATCTTTGTTTTGCAATATGGATCTTGATAATGATGGGACTGGAGATGAGTCAACTTTAGTTAAAAGGCATCCCAATAATTCGGAGTTTTTAGATCTTGATGCTAAATTTGGTAAAAGTGGGATTGGAGAGACCAAAACTTTACATAGCAATGAACCCACTATTTTGGATTTCAAGGAATTTAATTATGATAATTGTTCTTTAATAGATTGTATTTCCTTGTTGCAATCCATGTTGAATTCTCCTCATGCTTATAGTCAAAATAAAGCTTTTACCAAACATATTGTTGATGGCAATCTTATGAAGAAAAACTTGAGTTGGAAGTTTTTATACCTAGAAAACTGTATGATGAGTGGGAACCAACTATAAAAATTAAAATTAAAGATCATGAATGTTATGCTTTGTGTGATTTGGGTGCTAGTGTTTCCACGATTCCAAAAACTTTATGTGATGTGCTAGGTTTTCGTGATTTTGATGATTGCTCTTTAAACTTGCACCTTGCGGATTCCACTATTAAGAAACATATGGGAAGGATTAATGACGTTCTTATTGTTGAAAATAGGAATTATGTGCCCATATATTTCATCGTTCTTGATATAGATTGCAATTTTTCATGTCCTATTATTCTTGGTAGACCTTTCCTTAGAATGATTGGTGCAATTATTGATATGAAGGAAGGGAATATTAGATTCCAATTTCCATTAAGGAAAGGCATGGAACACTTTCCTAGAAAGAAAATCAAATTACCTTATGAATCTATTATGAGAGCCACTTACGAATTGAATACCAAAGATGGCAATACTTAGATCTAATCTCGCTTTTATGCCTAGCTAGGGGCGTTAAACGATAGCGCTTGTTGGGAGGAAACCCAATTTTATTTTTGTTCCTTGCTTTTTGCTTCTGTTTAGTAATAAATAAATCATCTAGCCTATGTTTAGATGTGGTTTTATGTTTTAGTTAGTGTTTGTGCCAAGTAGAACCTATAGGATAACCTACGGTGATAGTTAATTTGATTCTGCTGAAAAACAAAAACTTTTGCGCGCACGAGAATAATTTTAATAAATCACAGAAACGTGATTTTGAGTTGATTATTTTTGAAGTAGATCAATAGACAAATTTCCCAGGACTTCCTATTTTGATAGTATGTTTAGAGTTTTAGAAGTATACGAAAGTTACAGATTTCTACAGACTATTCTGTTTTTGACAGATTCTGTTTTTTGTGTGTTGTTTGCTTATTTTGATGAATCTATGGCTAGTATCGGGGGGTATGAACCATACAGAAGTTGGAATACAGTAGTTTTAACACCAATATAAATAAAGAATGAGTTCATTACAGTACCTTATGCGGTGGTTGTTCTTTCTTGAACTAACAGAGCTTATGAGATTTCCTGCTGAGTTTTGTGTTGTGAAGTTTTCAAGTTTTGCGTAAAGATTTGATGGACTATGGAATAAGGACTGGCAAGAGCCTAAGCTTGGGGATTCCCATGGCACCCCAAGATAATTCAAGGACAACCAAAAGCCTAAGCTTGGATATGCCCCGGAAGGCATCCCCTCTTTCGTCTTCGTCTATCGGTAACTTTACTTGGAGCTATATTTTTATTCACCACATGATATGTGTTTTGCTTGGAGCATCTTGTATGATATGAGTCTTTGCTTTTTGGTTTACCACAATCATCCTTGCTGTACACACCTTTTGGGAGAGACAGACATGATTCTGAATTTATTAGAATACTCTATGTGCTTCACTTATATCTTTTGAGTTAGACATTTTTTGTCTAGTGCTTCACTTATATCTTTTAGAGCACGGAGGTGGTTTAATTTTGTAGAAATTGTTGATCTCTCATGATTCACTTATATTATTTTGAGAGTATTTTAGAACAGCATGGTATTTGCTATGGTTATAAAATTGGTCCTAGAATGATGGGCATCGAAGTTGGGTATAATAAAAACTATCATAGAAAGTGAATTGGATGCTATGATCAATTTGATGCTTGATAATTTTTTTGAGATATGAGGATGGTGATATTAGAGTCATGCTAGTGGAGTAATTGTGAATTTGAGGAATACTTGTGTTGAAGTTTGTGATTCCCGTAGCATGCACGTATGGTGAACCGCTTTGTGATGAAGTTGGAACATGATTTATTTATTTATTGTCCTCCTTATGAGTGGCGGTCGGGGACGAGCGATGGACTTTCCCTACCAATCTATCCCCCTAGGAGCATGCGCGTAGTACTTTGTTTCAATAACTTGTAGATTTTTGTAATAAGTATATGAGTTCTTTATGACTAATGTTGAGTCCATGGATCATACCCTCTCACCCTTCCACCATTGCTAGCCTCTCTTGTGCCGCGCAACTTTCGCCGGTACCATGCACCCACCATATACCTTTCACAAAACAGCCACCATACCTACCTATTATGGCATTTACATAGCCATTCCGAGATATACTGCCATGCAACTTTCCACCGTTCCATTTATTATGACACGCTCCATCATTGTCATATTGCTTTTGCATGATCATGTAGTTGACATCGTATTTGTGGCAAAGCCACCTTGATAATTCTTTCATACATGTCACTCTTGATTCATTGCATATCTCGGTACACCGCCGGAGGCATCCACATAGAGTCATATTTTGTTCTAAGTATTGAGTTGTAATTCTTGAGTTGTAAGTAAATAAAAGTGTGATGATCTTCATTATTAGAGCATTGTCCCAAGTGAGGAAAGGATGATGGAGACTATGATTCTCCCACAAGTCGGGATGAGACTCCGGACGAAAAAAAATGAGAGAAAAACAGAGAAGGGACAATGCTACTATCCTTTTACCACACTTGTGCTTCAAAGTAGCACCATGATCTTCATGATAAAGAGTCTCCTATGTTGTCACTTTCATATACTAGTGGGATTTTACATTATAGAACTTGGCTTGTATATTACAATGATGGGCTTCCTCAAAATGCCCTAGGTCTTCGTGAGCAAGCAAGTTGGATGCACACCCACTTAGTTTCTTTTGTTGAGCTTTCATACACTTATAGCTCTAGTGCATCCGTTGCATGGAAATCCCTACTCACTCACATTGATATCTATTAACGGGCATCTCCATAGCCCGTTGATATGCCTAGTTGATGTGAGACTATCTTCTCCTTTTTTGTCTTCTCCACAACCACCATTCTATTCCACATATAGTGCTATGTCCATGGCTCACGCTCATGTATTGCGTGAAAGTTGAAAAAGTTTGAGAACATAAAAGTATGAAACAATTGCTTGGCTTGTCATCGGGGTTGTGCATGATTAAATACTTTGTGTGATGAAGATAGAGCATAGCTAGACTATATGATTTTGTAGGGATAGCTTTATTTAGCCATGTTATTTTGAGAAGACATGATTGCTTTGTTAGTATGCTTGAAGTATTGTAGTTTTCATGTCAATATGAACTTTTATCTTGAATCATTTGGATCTGAAAATTCATGCCACAATAAAGAAAATTGCATTGAGAAATATGCTAGGTAGCATTCCACATCAAAAATTCTGTTTTTATCATTTACCTACTCGAGGACGAGCAAGAACTAAGCTTGGGGATGGTTGATACGTCTCCAACGTATCTATAATTTTTTATTGTTCCATGCTATTATATTACCCATTTTGGATGTTTATGGTCTTTACTTTATACTTTTATGTCATTTTTGGGACTAACCTACTAACCGGAGGCCCAGCCCGAATTGCTGCTTTTTTACCTATTTTAGTGTTTCGAACAAAAGGAGTATCAAACGGAGTCCAAACGGGATGAAACCTTCGGGAGGGATATTTTTGGAACAAAAGAAAACCAGGAGACTTGGAGTGGACGTCAAGAAGTAAACGAGGCGGCCACGAGGGTGCCCGGTGCGCCCTAGGGGGGTGGGCGCACCCCCCACCCTCGTGGGCCCCTTGAGGCTCCACCGACCTACTTCTTCCTCCTATATATATCCATGTACCCTGAGAACATCTAGGAGCACCACGAAAACCTAATTCCACCGCCGCAACCTTCTGTATCCGCGAGATCCCATCTCGGAGCCTTTGCCGGCACTCCGCCGAAGGGGGAATCAATCATGGAGGGCCTCTACATCATCTCCAAGGCCTCTCCTATGAGTTGTGAGTAGTTTACTACAGACCTTCGGGTCCATAGTTATTAGCTAGATGGCTTCTTCTCTCTCTTTGATTCTTAATACAAAGTTCTCCTCGATCTTCTTGGAGATCTATTTGATGTAACTCTTTTTGCGGTGTGTTTGTCGAGATCCGATGAATTGTGGGTTTATGATCAAGTTTATCTATGAGAAATATTTGAATCTCCTCTGAATTCTTTTATGTATGATTGGTTATCTTTGCAAGCCTCTTCAAATTATCAGTTTGGTTTGGCCTACTAGATTGATCTTTCTTGCAATGGGAGAAGTGCTTAGCTTTGGGTTCAATCTTGCGGTGTCCTTTCCCAGTGACAGCACGGGCAGCAAGGCATGTATTGTATTGTTGCCATCGAGGATAAAAAGATGGGGTTTATATCATATTGTTTGAGTTTATCCCTCTACATCATGTCATCTTGCCTAATGCGTTACTCTGTTCTTATGAACTTAATACTCTAGATGCATGATGGATAGTGGTCGATGTGTGGAGTAATAGTAGTAGATGTAGAATCATTTCGATCTACTTGTTGCGGACGTGATGCCTATATACATGATCATGCGTAGATAATCTCATAACTATGCACTGTTCTATCAATTGCTCGACAGTAATTTGTTCACCCACCGTAATACTTATGCTATCTTGAGAGAAGCCACTAGTGAAACCTATGGCCCCTGGGTCTATCTTTTATCATATCAGTTTCTAATCTACTTTATTTTGCAATCATTACTTTCCAATCTATATCATAAAAATACCAAAAATATTTATCTTATTTTATTATCTCTATCAGATCTCACTTTCGCAAGTGGCCGTGAAGGGATTTACAACCCCTTTATCGCGTTGGTTGCGAGGTTCTTGTTTGTTTTTGTAGGTGCGAGGGACTTGTGAGGAGCCTCCTACTGGATTGATACCTTGGTTCTCAAAAACTAAGGGAAATAGTTACGCTACTTTGCTTCATCACCCTTTCCTCTTCAAGGGAAAACCAACGCAGTGCTCAAGAGGTAGCAGCGTCGTTGAGCGTCGTGGGCCAGTAGAACCCGTTGCAGAACACCTTACCTATGAGGATGCACGATGAGGAGTGGTGTACGCTATCTCCACCATGGATGTCAGCCAGCAGTTCGCGCCCTTGCTCCCTGGATATTAACTATAGCGAGACGCCATTGGGGCGCCTGGGATATAGCTTGCCATCCTTCAAGCAGTAAGCCGTGGCCTGGCGAGCCACGCGTTCTGCATCCTCTTCCTTCTCTGGCAAGGCGCTGCTGAGTAGGTATGCCTTGAAATCCTCGATCCAGTCGCTCGCCTGAGGCTCCATCGCCAGGAGTAGGTGGGCTCCTGAGGTTGGGCCATAGGCTGGGGCACCTGAGGTTGGGGTCGGTGGCAGCTCCTCCTGGAGGGATGTCAGGCATGTGGTCGGGGAGCCACCAATGGCTTGAAGAGCCTCTCCCCGAAGACTCCAGGCTCCCGAGGCTCATGGCGGGAAGCCCTCCTGGCATTGTCGTCCGCTTTCTTATTCGTACCACGCAGGATGTGTTGCAATTCCAAACCCAGGAAGCACTTTTCAATTTTACGTACCTCTTCCAAGTATGCCGCCATGTGCTCGTCCTTCGGCTTGTACTCCTTGTTGGAAAAGTTGACGAGTAGTTGGGAGTCGCCCTTAATGGTGAGGCACTTGACTCCCAGGGCGGCAATGGCCCTTAGCCCAGCGATCAAGCCCTCATACTCTACGATGTTGTTGGAGACCTTCTATTCATGCTGGAAGCAGAGCGCACGGTGTAGTAGAGCTCGTCCTTGGTCGGCGAGATGAGTACGGCTCCAGCTGGAAGGCTTGTAATTCGATGTTCCATTCCGCCACCCTTCCAGCAGCGTTGGGGTTGCACAGCACCTTCTCCAGGGGGTATGCAGAGACGACCTTGATGGGGTGGCCCTGGAAGTAGTGACGCAGTTTTCTCGAGGCGACGAGGAGCGCAAGCAGAAGCTTCTGTTGTATGGGGTAGCACGTGCATCACACAACACCATGCTGATGAAGTATACCGGGTGCTCGACTAGAGGCGAGGCGTCAACATCGCCCTATCCTACTTGGGGCGAAGGGGCCTCCGAAGCATCATTGTTCGGTGAGCCAGCGGAAGACTCAGGGGTGTCATCCACAAGTAGTGATGGCACAACTCCTTGCACGGCGCCCCGCTGTGCGCCCATGCCGGTGTTCTCTTCCTTGACTACTATGAGCACCGCGCTAGCTGAGTGGGGGGTGGCCACCAGGTAGAGCACCAGAGGCTCAAGAGGACGAGGCGCCACCATAACAGGCGAGCTCATGGGGTACCTCTTGAGGTCCTGGAAGGCGACCTCTACTTCAGGAGTCCATTCGAAGGGGCCCTTCCTCAACATGAGCTTGAAGAAGGGGAGGGCATGCTCGCCAAGCTTAGAGATGAAACACCCAGGGAGGTCAAGCAGCCCGGTAGCTTTTGCATTTCCTTGAGGGTATGAGGCGGGAGCATCTTCTCAATTGCCTTGATATTCTTGGGGTTAGCCTCGATCTCATGATGTGATACGAGGAAACCAAGCAGTTTGCCAGGCGGAACCCCGAATACACACTTTTCCGGATTAAGCCTCAGGTTTACCCGACGCAGGCTGGCGAACATCTCCTCCAGGTCCTCGATCAGGGTTCTCCCCTCTCGTGACTTGACCATGATGTCGTCGACGTATGCCTCTGCGTTCCTCCCGAGCTGCAGCCCCAGAGCAATGTGCATTAGTCACTGGAAGGTCGCGCCAATGTTCCGTAGCCCTAAGGGCATGCATGTGTAACAATACACGCCACATGGGGAGAGGAAGGCCGTCTTCTCGACATCCCATACTGCTATCTTGGTCTGGTGATAGCCTGAGAAGGTGTCCAAGAAGCACAACATATCGCACTTGGCGGTGGAGTCTACGATCTGGTTGATAAGCGGGAGTGGAAAGGGGTCCTGAGGGCAGGCCTTGTTGAGACTCGTGAAGTCGACGCACATGCGCTCTTTCCCGCCCTTCTTGGGGACGATGACTAGGTTGGCCAGCCATTCTGGATGCCATACTTTTGAATGACGCCAGCTTCTTGCAGCTTGCGGACCTCTTGGACAATGAATGCATGTTTATTCGGGGCTTGCCATTGTGCCTTCTGCTTCACCGGGCGTGCGTTGGGCACACCGTTAAGTGGTGTTCGATCACGTCCCGCGGGACGCCGACCAAATCTGACACTTCCCATGCAAACACACCCTTGTTTGCCCTGAGGAAGCCAACCAACACTTCTTGTTCCGGGGGGAGGTCGACACGTATAGTGAAGGTGGGGCCCGAGCCCCCGGCATCGTCAGGCACCTGCTTCGTCTCGGCCCTGTCCTGGGAGAACAACTGCTTCTTTTTTCTGGTGCAGCCTCTAGGGCCTGCGCGACGCCTGTGGCGCCGGGGCACACGGCCGCCACGGCCTTCGGAGTACGTGGGGCACCCGCATTGCCAGGGCATGTGGCCGTCGCGGCCTTCTAGACAGCCTTGACAGTCCGGAGCGCGTCCTTGGTGTCCCGGACCACGGAGATGATGCCACCGCTCCCTAGCATTTTGATGGTGTTGTAGCCTGGGTGCGTAGCCGCCATGAACTTGGAGAGGGACGGATACCCCAGAATGGCATTGTACGGGAGGCTGATGCGGGCCACATCAAATTCGATCAACTCGGTGCAGTAGTTGTCGCGAGTGCCGAAGGTGATGGGGAGGCGCACGTGCCCGAGGGGAGTAGTGGAGCCTTTGGTCACACCCGAGAAGGGCTTGGTAGGTGCGAGCTAGTCGTAGGGCACCTGGAGCGTGACAAAGGCCTCTATGGAGAGGATGTTGAGGCCGGCGCCATCGTCGATGAGGGTGCGAGTGATCACCACGTTACTATTGTGGGCATACACAACATAGGGAGCGCGCTAGCGGCAGTCGTAATTCTAGGGTAGTCCCTGGAGTCAAAGATGATGTCAGTCTCTGGCCTAGGGCGACCCCGCGAGGCTTTTGGTCGCTACCGGGGAGCGCCTACCCATCGTAGGAGCTGCTTGACATGGCGCCCAGACGCGGACGCCTACGACCCACCGAGGATAGACGCAACTGCGTGGGGTTCGGGGACCACGAAATGCGCGATGAGCAGACCACATAGCTCCTCCCAGGTGGACACCGAGGCCTCGGGGAGGCCACAAAGCCAGGAGCACGACACCACCATGAGGGCCAAAGGGAGCCAGTTGGCCATGACCTTGTCATCGCCTCCGGCCACACAGATGGCCTGTGCGCACAGCCGGAGGAACTCCTTGGGGTCACCTGCGCCGTCGTACCACGGGGACAGCTCCGGCATGAACTTCGCCGGCCACCACTGTTGGAAATATGCCCTAGAGGCAATAATAAAAGTATTATTATATTTCCTTGTTCATGATAAATTGTCTTTTATTCATGCTATAACTGTATTATCCGGAAATCGTAATACACGTGTGAATACATAGACCACAATATGTCCCTAGTGAGCCTCTAGTTGACTAGCTCGTTGTGATCAACAGATAGTCATGGTTTCCTGGCTATGGACATTGGATGTCATTGATAACGGGATCACATCATTAGGAGAATGATGTGATGGACAAGACCCAATCCTAAGCATAGCACAAGATCGTGTAGTTCGTTTGCTAGAGCTTTTCCAATGTCAAGTATCTCTTCCTTAGACCATGAGATCGTGTAACTCCCGGATACCGTAGGAGTGCTTTGGGTGTATCAAACGCCACAACGTAACTGGGTGACTATAAAGGTGCACTACAGGTATCTCCGAAAGTGTCTGTTGGGTTGACACGGATCGAGACTGGGATTTGTCACTCTGTATGACGGAGAGGTATCTCTGGGCCCACTCGGTAATGCATCATCATAATGAGCTCAAAGTGACCAAGTGGTTGGTCACGGGATCATGCATTACGGTATGAGTAAAGTGACTTGCCGGCAACGAGACTGAACAAGGTATTGGGATACCGACGATCGAGTCTCGGGCAAGTAACGTACCGATTGACAAAGGGAATTGTATACGGGGTTGTTTAATCCTCGACATCGTGGTTCATCCGATGAAATCATCGAGGAGCATGTGGGAGCCAACATGGGTATCCAGATCCCGCTGTTGGTTATTGCCCGAGAGTCGTCTCGGTCATGTCTGCGTGTCTCCCGAACCCGTAGGGTCTACACACTTAAGGTTCGGTGACGCTAGGGTTGTATGAATATGAGTATGCAGCATACCGAATGTTGTTCGGAGTCCCGGATGAGATATCGGACGTCACGAGGAGTTTCGGAATGGTCCGGAGGTAAAGAATGATATATAGGAAGTGGTATTTCGGCCATCGAGAAAGTTTCGGGGTCACCCGGTAATGTACCGGGACCACCGGAAGGGTCCCGAGGGGTCCACCGGGTGGGGCCACCCATCCCGGAGGGCCCCATGGGCTGAAGTGGGAGGGGAGCCAGCCCATAGTGGGCTGGTGCGCCCCCCTAGGCCCACCCCCTGCGCCTAGGGTTGAAACCCTAGGGTGGGGGGGGGGGCGCACCACATGCCTTGGGGGGCACTCCACCCCCCTGGCCGCCGCCCCCTTGGGAGATTGAATCTCCCAGGGCCGGCGCCCCCCCCCGGGGGCCTATATAAAGGAGGGCGGGGGGGAAGGCAGCCGCACCCTGTGCATTGGCGCCTCCCTCCCCCTGCTACACCTCGTCCTCCTCCCGCAGCAGCTTGGCGAAGCCCTGCTGGAGTTCTGCTGCATCCACCACCACACCGTCGTGCTGCTGGATCATCATCAACCTCTCCTTCCCCCTTGCTGGATCAAGAAGGAGGAGACGTCTCCCGTCCCATACGTGTGTTAAACGCGGAGGTGCTGTCCGTTCAGCACTTGGTCATCGGTGATCTGAATCACGGCGAGTACGACTCCATCATCACCATCCCCTTGAACGCTTCCGCACTCGATCTACAAGTGGTATGTAGATGCAATCTCTCTCCCATGACTTGTTGCTTAGATGAACTCATAGATGGATCTTGGTGAAACCGTAGGAAAAATTTTAATTTTCTGCAATGTTCCCCAACAGTGGCATCATGAGCTAGGTCTATGCGTAGTTCTCTATTGCACGAGTAGAACACAATTTTGTTGTGGGCGTGGATCTTGTCAACTTGCTTGCCACTACTAGTCTTTTCTTGCTTCAGCGGTATTGTGGGATGAAGCGGCCCGGACCAACCTTACACGTACGCTTACGTGAGACCGGTTCCACCGACAGACATACACTAGTTGCATAAGGTGGCTGGCGGGTGTCTGTCTCTCCCACTTTAGTTGGAGCGGATTCGATGAAAAGGGTCCTTATGAAGGGTAAATAGAAGTTGACAAAATCACGTTGTGGTTATTCGTAGGTAAGAAAACGTTCTTGCTAGAACCCAATTGCAGCCACGTAAAAGATGCAACAACAATTAGAGGACGTCTAACTTGTTTTTGCAGCAATTGTCATGTGATGTGATATGGCCAGAAGTTGTGATGAATGATGAATGATATATTGTGATGTATGAGATCATGTTCTTGTAATAGGATTCACGACTTGCATGTCGATGAGTATGACAACCGGCAGGAGCCATAGGAGTTGTCTTTATTTTTGTATGACCTGCATGTCATTGAAGAACGCCATGTAAATTACTTTACTTTATTGTTAAACGCGTTAGCCATAGAAGTAGAAGTAGTCGTTGGCGTGACAACTTCATGAAGACACGATGATGTAGATCATGATGATGGAGATCATGGTGTCATGCCGGTGACAAGATGATCATGGAGCCCCGAAGATGGAGATAAATGGAGCTATATGATATTGGCCATATCATGTCACTACTATATAATTGCATGTGATGTTTATTATGTTTATGCATCTTGTTTACTTAGAACGATGGTAGTAAATAAGATGATCCCTTACAACAATTTCAAGAAGTGTTCTCCCCTAACTGTGCACCATTGCTACAGTTCGTCGTTTTGAAGCACCACGTGATGATCGGGTGTGATAGATCCTTACGTTCACATACAACGGGTGTAAGACAGTTTTACACATGCAAAACACTTAGGGTTAACTTGACGAGCCTAACATGTACAGACATGGCCTCGGAACACGGAGACCGAAAGGTCGAACATGAGTCGTATGGAAGATACGATCAACATGAAGATGTTCACCGACGATGACTAGTCCGTCTCACGTGATGATCGAACACGGCCTAGTCGACTCAGATCGTGTAACACTTAGATGACTAGAGGGATGTCAAATCTGAGTGGGAGTTCATTGAATAATTTGATTAGATGAATTTAATTATCATGAACTTAGTCTAAAACCTTTGCAAATATGTCTTGTAGATCAAATGGCCAACGCTCATGTCAACATGAACTTCAACGCGTTCCTAGAGAAAACCAAGCTGAAAGATGATGGAGCAACTATACGGACTGGGTCCGGAACCTGAGGATCATCCTCATAGCTGCCAGGAAACAATATGTCCTAGAAGGACCGCTAGGTGACGCTCCCGTCCCAGAGAACCAAGACGTTATGAACGCTTGGCAGTCTCGTGCTGATGATTACTCCCTCGTTCAGTGCGGCATGCTTTACAGCTTAGAACCGGGGCTCCAAAAGCGTTTTGAGTATCACGGAGCATATGAGATGTTCGAAGAGCTGAAACTTGTTTTCCAAGCTCATGCCCGGGTCGAGTGATATGATGTCTCCGACAAGTTCTATAGTTGTAAGATGGAGGAAAACAGTTCTGTCAGTGAGCACATACTCAAGATGTCTGGGTTGCACAACCGCCTAACTCAGCTGAACATTAACCTCCCTGATGAGGCGGTCATTGACAGAATCCTTCAGTCGCTCCCACCAAGCTACAAGAGCTTTGTGATGAACTACAATATGCAGGGGATGGTGAAGACCATTCCTGAAGTATTTTCAATGCTGAAGTCAGCAGAGGCTGAAATCAAGAAAGAACATCAAATGTTGATGGTCAATAAGACCACTAAGTTCAAGAAGGGCAAGGGCAAGAAGAACTTCAAGAAGGACGGCAAGGATGTTGCCGCGCCCGGTAAGCCAGTTACCGGGAAGAAGTCAAAGAATGGACCCAAGCCAGAGACTGAGTGCTTTTATTGCAAGGGGAAGGGTCACTGGAAGCGGAATTGCCCCAAATACTTAGCGGATAAGAAGGCCGGCAACACCAAAGGTATATTTGATATACATGTAATTGATGTGTACCTTACCAGTACTGGTAGTAACTCCTGGGTATTTGATACCGGTGCCGTTGCTCATATTTGTAACTCACGCAAGAGCTGCGGAATAAATGGAGACTGGTGAAGGACGAGGTGACGATGCGCGTCGGGAATGGTTCCAGGGTCGATGTGATCGCCGTCGGCACGCTACCTCTACATTTACCTACGGGATTAGTTATAAACCTTAATAATTGTTATTTGGTGCCAAGTTTGAGCATGAACATTGTATCTGGATCTCGTTTGATACGAGATGGCTACTCATTTAAATCCGAGAATAATGGTTTGTTCTATTTATATGAGAGATATGTTTTATGGTCATGCCCCTATGGTCAATGGTTTATTCTTAATGAATCTCGAGCGTAGTATTACACATATTCATAGTGTGAATGCCAAAAGATGTAAAGTTGATAGCGATAGTCCCACATACTTGTGGCACTGCCGCCTTGGTCACATTGGTGTCAAGCGCATGAAGAAGCTCCATGCTGATGGACTTTTAGAGTCTCTCGATTATGAATCATTTGACACATGCGAACCATGCCTCATGGGCAAAATGACCAAGACTCCGTTCTCCGGAACAATGGAGCGAGCAACCAACTTGTCGGAAATCATACATACCGATGTGTGCGGTCCAATGAGCGTTGAGGCTCGCGGAGGATATCGTTATGTTCTCACTTTCACTGATGACTTGAGTAGATATGGGTATGTCTACTTGATGAAACACAAGTCTGAGACCTTTGAAAAGTTCAAGGAATTTCAGAATGAGGTAGAGAATCAACGTGACCGAAAGATAAAGTTCCTACGATCAGATCGTGGAGGAGAATACTTAAGTCACGAATTTGGTACACACTTAAGGAAATGTGGAATCGTTTCACAACTCACGCCGCCTAGAACACCTCAGCGTAACGATGTGTCCAAACGTCGTAATCGCACTCTATTGGATATGGTGCGGTCTATGATGTCTCTTACCGATTTACCGCTATCATTTTGGGGATACGCTCTAGAGATAGCTACATTCACTTTAAATAGGGCACCCTCTAAATCCGTTGAGACGACACCGTATGAATTATGGTTTGGGAAGAAACCTAAGATGTCGTTTCTAAAAGTTTGGGGATGCGATGCTTATGTCAAGAAACTTCAACCTGAAAAGCTCGAACCCAAGTCGGAAAAATGCGTCTTCATAGGATACCCTAAGGAAACCGTTGGGTATACCTTCTACTTAAGATCTGAGGGCAAGATCTTTGTTGCCAAGAACGGATGCTTTCTGTAAAAAGAGTTTCTCTCGAAAGAAGTAAGTGGGAGGAAAGTAGAACTCGATGAAGTACTACCTCTCGAACGGGAAAATAGTGCAGCTCAGGAAAATGTTCCTGTGATGCCTACACCAACTGAAGAGGAAAATAATGATGATGATCAAGGTACTTCAGATCAAGTTGCTACTGAACTTCGTAGGTCCACAAGGACACGTTCCGCACCAGAGTGGTACGGCAACCCTGTCCTGGAAATCATGTTGTTAGACAACGGTGAACCTTCGAACTATGAAGAAGCGATGGCGGGCCCAGATTCCAACAAATGGCTTGAAGCCATGAAATCTGAGATAGAATCCATGTATGAAAACAAAGTATGGACTTTGACAGACTTGCCCGATGATCGGCGAGCGATAGAAAACAAATGGATTTTTAAGAAGACGGACGCGGATGGTAATGTTACCATCTATAAAGCTCGACTTGTCGCTAAGGGTTATCGACAAGTTCAAGGGATTGACTACGACGAGACATTCTCTCCCGTAGCGAAGCCGAAGTCCGTCCGAATCATGTTAGCAATTGCCGCATACTATGATTATGAGATATGGTAGATGGACGTCAAAACGGCATTCCTTAATGGACATCTTAAGGAAGAGCTGTATATGATGCAGCCGGAAGGTTTTGTCGATCCTAAGAACGCTCACAAAGTATGCAAGCTCTAGCGATCCATTTATGGACTGGTGCAAGCATCTCGGAGTTGGAACATTTGCTTTGATGAGATGATCAAAGCGTTTGGGTTTATGCAGACCTATGGAGAAGCCTGCGTTTACAAGAAAGTGAGTGGGAGCTCTGTAGCATTTCTCATATTATATGTAGATGACATACTCCTGATGGGAAATGATATAGAACTTCTGGACAGCATTCAGGCCTACTTGAATAAGTGTTTTTCAATGAAGGACCTTGGAGAAGCTGCTTATATATTAGGCATCAAGATCTATAGAGATAGATCGAGACGCCTCATAGGTCTTTCACAAAGCACATACCTTGATAAGATTTTGAAGAAGTTCAAAATGGATCAGTCCAAGAAGGGGTTCTTGCCTATGTTGCAAGGTGTGAGATTGAGCTCGGCTCAGTCCCCGACCACGGCAAAAGATAAAGAAGAGATGAGTGTCATCCCCTATGCTTCAGCCATAGGATCTATTATGTATGCCATGCTGTGTACCAGACCTGATGTAAACCTTGCCATAAGTTTGGTATCAAGGTACCAAAGTAATCCCGGCAAGGAACACTGGACAGCGGTCAAGAATATCCTGAAATACCTGAAAAGGACAAAGGACATGTTTCTCGTTTATGGAGGTGATGAAGAGCTCGTCGTAAAGGGTTACATCGACGCTAGCTTCGACACAGATCTGGATGACTCTAAGTCACAAACCGGATATGTGTATATGTTGAATGGTGGAGCAGTAAGCTGGTGCAGCTGCAAGCAGAGCGCCGTGGCGGGATCTACATGTGAAGCGGAATACATGGCAGCCTCGGAGGCAGCGCATGAAGCAATTTGGGTGAAGGAGTTCATCACCGACCTAGGAGTCATACCCAATGCGTCGGGGCCGATCAAACTCTTCTGTGACAACACTGGAGCTATTGCCCTTGCCAAGGAGCCCAGGTTTCACAAGAAGACCAGGCACATCAAGCGTCGCTTCAACTCCATCCGTGAAAATGTTCAAGATGGAGACATAGATATTTGCAAAGTACATACGGATCTGAATGTCGCAGATCCGTTGACTAAACCTCTCTCGTGAGCAAAACATGATCAACACCAGAACTCTATGGGTGTTCGATTCATCACAATGTAACTAGATTATTGACTCTAGTGCAAGTAGGAGACTGTTGGAAATATGCCCTAGAGGCAATAATAAAAGTATTATTATATTTCCTTGTTCATGATAAATTGTCTTTTATTCATGCTATAACTGTATTATCCGGAAATCGTAATACACGTGTGAATACATAGACCACAATATGTCCCTAGTGAGCCTCTAGTTGACTAGCTCGTTGTGATCAACAGATAGTCATGGTTTCCTGGCTATGGACATTGGATGTCGTTGATAACGGGATCACATCATTAGGAGAATGATGTGATGGACAAGACCCAATCCTAAGCATAGCACAAGATCGTGTAGTTCGTTTGCTAGAGCTTTTCCAATGTCAAGTATCTCTTCCTTAGACCATGAGATCGTGTAACTCCCGGATACCGTAGGAGTGCTTTGGGTGTATCAAACGTCACAACGTAACTGGGTGACTATAAAGGTGCACTACAGGTATCTCCGAAAGTGTCTGTTGGGTTGACACGGATTGAGACTGGGATTTGTCACTCCATATGACGGAGAGGTATCTCTGGGCCCACTCGGTAATGCATCATCATAATGAGCTCAAAGTGACCAAGTTGTTGGTCACGGGATCATGCATTACGGTACGAGTAAAGTGACTTGCCGGCAACGAGACTGAACAAGGTATTGGGATACCGACGATCGAGTCTCGGGCAAGTAACGTACCGATTGACAAAGGGAATTGTATACGGGGTTGTTTAATCCTCGACATCGTGGTTCATCCGATGAAATCATCGAGGAGCATGTGGGAGCCAACATGGGTATCCAGATCCCGCTGTTGGTTATTGCCCGAGAGTCGTCTTGGTCATGTCTGCGTGTCTCCCGAACCCGTAGGGTCTACACACTTAAGGTTTGGTGACGCTAGGGTTGTATGAATATGAGTATGCAGCATACCGAATGTTGTTCGGAGTCCCGGATGAGATATCGGACGTCACGAGGAGTTTCGGAATGGTTCGGAGGTAAAGAATTATATATAGGAAGTGGTATTTCGGCCATCAGGAAAGTTTCGGGGTCACCCGGTAATGTACCGGGACCACCGGAAGGGTCCCGAGGGGTCCACCAGGTGGGGCCACCCATCCCGGAGGGCCCCATGGGCTGAAGTGGGAGGGGAGACAGCCCATAGTGGGCTGGTGCGCCCCCTAGGCCCACCCCCTGCGCCTAGGGTTGAAACCCTAGGGTGGGGGGGGGGCGCACCACATGCCTTGGGGGGCACTCCATCCCCCCTGGCCGCCGCCCCCTTGGGAGATTGAATCTCCCAGGGCCGGCGCCCCCCTGGGGGCCTATATAAAGGAGGGCAGGGGGAGGGCAGCCGCACCCTGTGCATTGGCGCCTCCCTCCCCCTGCTACACCTCGTCCTCCTCCCGCAGCAGCTTGGCGAAGCCCTGCTGGAGTTCTACTGCATCCACCACCACACCGTCGTGCTGCTGGATCATCATCAACCTCTCCTTCCCCCTTGCTGGATCAAGAAGGAGGAGACGTCTCCCGTCCCGTACGTGTGTTGAACGCGGAGGTGCTGTCCGTTCAGCACTTGGTCATCGGTGATCTGAATCACGGCGAGTACGACTCCATCATCACCATCCCCTTGAACGCTTCCGCACTCGATCTACAAGTGGTATGTAGATGCAATCTCTCTCCCATGACTCGTTGCTTAGATGAACTCATAGATGGATCTTGGTGAAACCGTAGGAAAAATTTTAATTTTCTGCAACGTTCCCCAACAACCACACCCGACGAAGGCTGAGACTGAAGGCAGGGCAGCCCGCGGCATCTCCATAGGCCACGGGTGGCCAGGTCGGTGAAGCAGCGTCCCCCATGGAGGCAGCAGGGCAAGAAAGGAGCACGGTCAGCAGAGAAACAAAACCTCGACACGCCCCCTACCTAGCACGTCACATGTAGGATTCAGGGCTCCGCAGACCCAAGAAGGTTCGAACTCTTGGGCATGTGCGAAGATCTCAACCTCTCGAGCCTCGAGCTTGTCGCCCTATAGCCTAGCCTTGTGGGATTCGCGTGAGCGGGGAAGAAGATGGACACGATAGTTCACCTAGGTTTGGGCCACCGTGCGGCGAGAAGGTTTGAGGATCAACTAGTACAGTGGATGAGCTACCTCGCGAGGGCTCGGGGATTGAGAATGAGGCGACCCCTTCTTTGGTGGTGGCTAACCTGTATTTATAATGGCCTTGGTCCACTTCCCTTAAAACTTAGGCGGGAAGGGATTCCACAACAACCAATTTTGAAAGGGGACAAGTAGTACATCTAATCCTGACGAAAGGTGGTCTTCACCTGCAAAGGTTCTGGTTATGACACAACTGTGGGCTCGGCGATGACATTCGTCTTGCTGAGCCTGTGGTTTTGGTCTTGTAGCACCGGAATGGAAACCTTTGGGAGATTCCTCGGGAACCAACGCATGTCCTTGCCTCCTTAGCACCAAAGAGTAAACTGCCTCCTTTGCGCCAGCTGGCGCCCGCCTGGCCTTGGTCGTCATGGATCATATCATCGCAGCCTCGTGAGGCTGATAGAAATCTCCACCCTCGGGAGGCAACCTGGGGAGGACGCTCCCTCTGGAGGTCTTGGTGTCGTCCGTCTCGCGAGGCCAGGGCCCTCACGAGGGTCTTGAACTAGAGGTCCTGTCACTGGGTCATATCAGGCCGCCGAGGGAGCCACGCTACGGGTCACAGGCAGGCAAGTCTGGGTACCCCCATTCCGAGAACGCGGACAGAAGCCCAGGAAGCGAAGATGTAGATGCAAAAATAACTACCTTTTGCATCTTCGAGGCCCAAAAACACGGAAAAAACTATTTGATGCATAATGCGTCAAATTATCGACAAATCGCACAGGGGATGCGACTAACGAACGATTTTGCCTATCTGTAGCGTATGTAAAGGTTCCGGTTTTCTGAACCTTCTAGAGCATTCCCAGTCGGTTCTTACTTGTTAAGGGAGCCATCTAGAAGGTTCCTCAACCGGTCTTTTATTTTTCCTTTTCTTTCTCTTTTTTTACTCTTTCCATTTTTTTCATCTTCCTTTTTCTGGTTCTTCTTTTCTTTTCTTTTTGTTACTTTTTGTTTTCTTTCAGTTTTCCTTTTCAAGTTAATTTCTATTTTCAACAAATTTTCTTTCTTTGGTTTTTTATTTCCATTTATGGTCTTAACTTTTTTGTTCGTGTTTCCAAAAAATGTTCAGTTTTCAAAAAAATGTTCTCAACATTTAAAAATTGTTATTGTTACAGAAAAAGGTTCAAATATTTGAAATTCAGAAAATGTACCGGATTTCAATTTTTTGTTCACGTATTAAAAAATCATGCTAACTAATTTGTTCGAGATTTTTCAAAATTAGTCTCCGTTTGAAAATTTGTTCTCAAGATTCAAAAAATGTTCGTGCTTTAAAAAATTGTTTGTGCTTCGATTTTTTTCTCCATTTTGAAATTTGTTCTCAAGATTCAAAAAATGTTCGTGCTTTAAAAAATTGTTAACATATTTCGGAAACGTTCATGTTTCCAAAAAATGTTTGGGAAATTCAAATTTTGTTCGTTTTCATAGTTTTGTTTTGCGTCTGTGAAAAAAATTGTATGTTCAAAAAATTACTTAAAAATTGTGTTTTAGACATCTTAAAAAATTACTCAATGTTTGTGTTTTTGAAAAATGTTCTAATTTCAAAAAATGTTCCTGTTATAGTTTTTTTTCCTAGTAAAAATGTTTGCATATACAAAAATTGTTCATAATTTAAAATTTTGTTCTCCCTTTAAAATTTGTTGCTTTTTTTCCAAAAAAATGTTTTGGGTTCACATAATGTTTGACTTTTAAAAATTGTTTGTTCACAACTAGAAAATGTTCATATTACAAAAAATATTTACTCTTTTCAAAAAGAAAATCATGTTCAAAATTTAGAAATAAGTTTATCTGTTTGTGGCTTATAGTTGACACACAATGGCTGCTATTTTAAACATCTAATCTCAGTAGTTATGGTGGCTAGTGACGTTGTTAACAAGCAAGAGCTCCTTGGTTTGATCCCCTACACATAGCTGTATTTATGTTTTGCCGCGGTCGTTTGGTTCTTGACGCGTGGTGAATCCAATCTAACACAAGGACATGTCTGGTGCAGCAGTTAGCATAGCGTGCAACTCATTTCGTGGTCGCGCGTTCGAATCCCAGCGGCACCCTTCTTCTTTTCGGCATTTCTTCACGTCGATCATGCGGTGCCACCGCACCTGCAAAAAAAAAAAGATATATCTTCGCCATTCCAAGATAGAGTAAAGTCTGTTTTAAACCCTGAGAGGGTAGCGTGCGTCGAAAACGAACCCCGACCTCCAAATCCCGGAAGTCTGTGTCCTGTCGTCACTAATCCCGGATGTTTTTACCTTTAGTGCGTTTTAGGGTGGGATTAGCTGACGTGGCACGGTTTCAAGGTAGGATTGCTTAATAAATGTGCCACGTCGGCTTGGGCCACCTAACTCTATTAATTCAGACGCTGGAGGGGATCGAATCTAGGGGTTCAGACGAGCGCTGGTGGCGATTTGCGGCAGTGGCGAGGATGTCGTCTTCTTCCTTTGGGTCTTCTGCTTCTCGCGGTGGAGGGGTTCGACGGAGAGGCGTACCAGCAAGGTCGCCGGTGCCCTATCGGGAGCAGCCTATGGACTATGAGCCCGCAGTTGTCTGCGCCCGTTGTGGGAGGAAGGCACCGCGCTGGATCTCCTGGAGTCCGGCAAACCCTGGAAGAAGATACTATGCTTGCGTAGAAGCTCAGGTATGGTTGATTCCATCTTCTCTGTTGTGTTTCTCTGATCTGGATTGTTCCTCTCTCTGCTTTGTTCATTCTTCTTTGTTTGACAAAATTCTAAATAATTGAACAACATGGATTTGTTCAGTGGCATGACGAGCCTACATCTTCATTTCTCCGTGGATTACTTGGAGATCTTTGAGATAGAGTATGGAAGCTTGAGGCAGATGTTGCTGCATTGTGTAATGAAGGAGATTCTCGAGTTGTTGGTGTTGATTTCATGGATGCAAGGAGAAAGAAAACAGAGGAAGATGCATTAGTTAGTCAGAAATCTGTCAGTAAACATATGCTATTGGTGTATGGCATTGTGATATTTGTATCTGGTATATTTGTAGGGATGCTTTTAGGCTAGTTCATGTACTACATTTGAGCAAATGTACTGATTTGCAGGCCATGTAATGAATTTCAAATATGTTGGAATGCAAACGCAGTTTGATATGTTTGACCTGAGTACTGCAGTTTCATTTGAAGATGCTGGCATTTCCTCTTATTTTACTTATGCATGAGTACCGCAGTACCATTTGAAAATGCTGGCATTTAGTGCCAGTTTAGAGCTTGGTTGCTGTAAAAAAATCAGTGCTATGTAATTGACAACACTCATGCAAATCATTTTCACAGCTGCATAAATAAAATAAGAGGAAATGCATATATACCAACATGATCATCAAGTTCATATAGACCAACATAGGTAACAGAAATTGAGAGCAACAAGTTCACAGGGACAATAGATCCGAAATAAGTAGTAGTTCACAGGGACAATAGATCCAAAATAAGTACTAGTTTAAGCCAGTATTTCACTAACCACATGGCAACATGGTTTTTTGACCAGACAACAAAATAACATGCAACAAGAACAACTTCAGTAATTCCCACTAGCTGTGAAGTAGGGCATGAACCCTGTAGTGCTTGTTGTTGTTCCACTGCCCCTACCAGTGGATGTGCTTCCTCCAGGTGCCTCATTTGTAGTACTTCTTGATGTTCCTCTCCCCCTCTTTGCTCCTCTGCCCCTACCAGTAGATGTGCTTCCTACAGGTCCATCATTTGCAGCTCTTTTGCTAACTCTAGGAGGTATGAAACTTGTATTTCCAGGTTGAGAGCCTGAGGTTGCTGCTGACTGAAAGTTTTGAGGAGTTGTTGCTGCTCCTTGCTCATTTCCAGGTTCTGCTCCTTGAACTATTATTTGCACAATTTCTGCTGCTCCTTTCTTTGACACAGGCTTTGCTGCTCCATGCACATTTTCTGCTACTTTAGTAGGCTGAGAATCATTTGGATTCAGCACTTGAGAACTCTGAGATGCTTGAGATGGACCTGCTGTTGCATTTCTTGCCTTTAAGGGGCTGCTAATTATTGAAGTGGTAACACCACTGTCATTAGGGACAAGAACCTGCTCAAGTAAAAGTTCTTCTGCACCTGCATTGCCAATGCCATCATGTTCTGTACCTGCATTGTCAATATCTTCATGTTCTGCAGTCATGACAAGAGGACCATCCTCTTCACTTGCATAATCCTGAATTTCATTTGCAAAATCAGAGCCACTTTCCTCTTCTCCTTCTGAATCTTCTTCCCCATTGTATTCCACATATATATCAGCTACTCCACCAATAGTAATATACTCTGACATTTTCAGGCAACCCTTATCATCATACAAAAACAGTAGACCATTAACCAATTCTCTGCCAGGCAAAAGGAAGTAAAACTTCATGCTTTCCATCACTGCCATATGATCCCTAAGAAAGCCCTTCACCTCCTACATGGACAACTTGTCCCTCTCAATCTCTGAGTAAGCCGTATCCCCCCCCCAACATAGTCCAGAGAGGGGGCAATTCGAACAAATTCCCCCCTATGTGAAATCTGACATTCAAAATCTCCGCTGGGTCCATGGATTCAGCAAAAAACACCTACATTGCATCAATTTCAAATGATTAAAACACTAGACTGCAAGATTAGACAGCAAATCAACTGATTCAGAAACATAAATTTTCCCTGCTCCGGCCTCCAAAAACCCTAAACCTAACCGACATATGAAAGAGGAGAGATACAGCGACTAGACAGAGGAGAAGGACAGGGCATACCTTGCTCTTTGCCGCCGGAGTTGGAGTTGTCCTCAACCGCCGCCGCGATCATCAGGTACGCCACTGTTGCCGCTGTACAGGGAGGAGCGCAGGCGTCGCGGGAGAGAAGGAAAAGGGGCAAACTAAAGAGGAAGGGGCACTGTGCGACTTGGTCCGGCTCCACCAACACCAATTTTTGACTTGTCAGGCCCACCTGCAGGATGTGACTCACCGCGATCCCGGCCTTTCTCGAGCCACGTATGCATCCCCTCGTTTGGATACGCACTAAAGGTCAAAAACATCCGGGATTAGTGACGACAGGACATAGACTTCCGGGATTTGGAGGTCGGGGTTTGTTTTCGACGCACGCTACCCTCTCAGGGTTTAAAACAGACTTTACTCTCCAAGATATAAACTACAACATCTCGCGGTGCAAATTTGCATCTCCACCTCCAGGAGATGTAAAACTAGTGGCCGCGCGCCAACCGCCCAACCGCCTTCAGTTTCTTTCCGTCCGCCCGCCCACAAAACTAGCAGACCCGGCTGCTCCACCGCCCCGCCACATGTTTCGCCGCACTCCGCCGTCGTCCGCCTTCAAATTGGCCGAATTGGCCGTTTCTCCCTCATCGAATCGCAGCCGCACCGCCGCATGATTTGAGCTCCCCTCGCCGCCCCGCCGTCGTCGGATTCGAGCCGCACACCTGCTGCGACGCCGCCGCCGTTTTCCGTCACCAAAATTGAGCTTCACGCGCCGCATGGCCTTCGCCCTGCCGCTCAATTCACATCCATGCCGCCGGCCATTCAAGCTCCTGCCGCCGCATTCCACCTCCCGACTCTCATCGCTCGGTCCACCGGTGCTCCTCCCGGCTTTCGGTGCTCGTCCGCTAGTGCTCATCTTGACTAGTTTTACATCTTTATTTGCATCATCGATTGGAGTTGGACGTTTACATCTCCAATATACATCATCTATTGGAGTTGCCTCTTTTTTGCAGATGTAAAAGGCACTTTTTGGAGATGTAAATTTTTACATCTCTTGTTTTACATCTTTTATTGGCGATGCTCTAAGTACCGTAAATTGCTTGCAAAGTCATAATCATGGAAAGACCAGTAACCGGTCGTAGGCCTAACCTAGTGACCTAACCTAGCACCGCCGCCGCCACACAGCAGCATCGCCGCTTGCTGCTTCCTACTTTCCTCTCCCCTTCGTCGCCCCCTGCACGGGCGGCTGAGAGGCCCCAATCTTAGCCGCGGGTCACTCCCCCTCCCATCCTTCCACTCTGCCGCCACTGGAGGAAGCCGCCGGGAAGGCCCGGGTGGCTGACGGCAGCGGAGGAGGAGCCTCTCCTTCTCGCACGTGAGGGTGGCGAGGGGCATCCAGGCGAGCGGAAGTGCGCCCCTGGATCCGAGTCTCACGACGGTGAGTCGGTATCGGTGGCTGATACGTCTTCAACGTATCTATAATTTCTTATTGTCCCATCCTATTATATTATCTGTTTTGGATATTTTATATGCATTAACTGGCGAGAGAGCGGTCACTGGCGTGAACTATGGCCATTTAACTACACCCTTTGTTCTTTTCGTATTTTTGCATGCACGGCGGATGAGATGTGGCCGCGTGTTGGGCACGCGGCCACCGTATCCAAAAATCCGGACGGGCACGGCTCTATTGCCACCTCCAAACGGACAAAAACGGACGTTCGTTTGGGGTCGTGCGTTGGAGTTAGCCTAATATCATCCGTAGAACGCAACACTCGCATGGAAGAAAGAAGACCAAACATCCTCTCGTCTTTTCCCACTCCTCGTTGCCCAAAGGAGACAGACGGGCTATGGTCTATGCAGAACAATGTCATGCCACTTAGACCCAAGATTTTTTTTCAAAACTATCACATTTTTTATAGCAAATTTGGAAACTATAGCACCCAATGCAAAAGAAAGCAAAACCATGACCCTGTCGGCCTCGTGTGGGCCGAAGAGGGTGTTTTCGGTCGGCGGTTGGACAAAAAGGACTCATTGGTCACGCATTGGCCGAAGAGATCCGTGGCTGGGCCGAAAAGGCCTTTTTGGTCAGCAGTAGGCCGAAAAGTCCCTGGGGCCCACCTTTTCGCGTGAACGGGAGGCCGAAGCTGCATGGCTGTGTTCTTCGGCTTATGTTAGGCCAAAATGGTTTTTTTTTCTGAATTTTGACTTATGAATGTTGTGCAACCATTGCCCATCTTAGACACTGAAAAGATATATTTTCACTCAACCCTTTCCCTCAATATTTTCCCGCCAACTCTTTCCCTCTATATGTTCCCGCTACTCGTTTCCCGCCATATGTTCCCGCCAACCCTTTCCCTCCATACCACAGTCGTTCTTTCCCGCCATTTTCTTTTCTCTACCTATAAAACCCCCTTCACACGAAGGTGGATAAGCAGTCAAGTTTAATGTAGTCGAGATGTTCGATTATACTTTTGATCATAGTTTTCACCCTGGGATGAGTAAATGTCTTCTTAGGCTAGCCACCGATTTCAGGATGGACAATAGGATAGTTCCATGGGACGAACTCATCAGTAGTGACATCATACTGAATGAGTTGGTTCACGCATTACGTAGGTTTGGGTGGCCTGGAAGGACCTATGAGGAGGTACGTAAAGAACTTTTTAGGTTGCATGAAAGGTGGAAGAAGGTAGGGAAGTGAAAACTTCATAAGGAATGCAGCAGAGCATACATATTTATGGACTGCCGACAGCGAAGACGAAGACGATATCTTTATGCCGAGCACCAAGGCCAAGACTACCGCACCGTTGAAGGGCAAAAATACCGCATCATCGAAAGGCAAGAGTCCATATGGTCAGAACTACCCAAGATTCAAGTTGCAAGAAGAAGAAGAGATGATCCAGTTAGAGCATCTCCACCCACGCCCCCAGGAACGCCCCCAAGCCACTTTTTTAGCACCGACGGTAAAAAATCATCTCACTCGCGCCCCCGAAGCGTCACTTTTCGCCGATTTTAGAGAAAAACGACGCCGGCGCTCCCATCCCGAACCCAGCCCCCTGGGGGGCAGCCGGGCGTGCCGGCGCCACTTTTTTGGCTCCTGTGGCCCACCTGCAGCCACTCCCCGTCGCTTTCTCCTCTTTCTCCTCGCAGAGCCCCCACCTTCCCTCTCTTTCCGTCCACTTTCTCTCTCGCCATGCCCGGTGCCTTCCCGCAGCTCCCGCAGCTTTGCCGCCGCGCCCGGCAGTGCGCGCCGCCCCGCCCCAGTGCCTTCCCGCAGCTCAGGCCCGCCGCGTCGCC
>NC_057798.1:241010512-241014272 GCF_018294505.1 Triticum aestivum
CCCGGTGCCTTCTCGCAGCTCAGGCCCGCTGCGTCGCCACCGCGCCCGGCCGCACGCCAGCCATCTGCGGCCGCGCCCCGCGTCGGGTCGCCGCGCCCGGCCTCCCACCAGCCAGCCCGCGCCGCGCCGCCACCCCTCTGCGCCGCGCGCCTAGCCGGCTCCGATGCAGAAGCGCATGGCGTCCTCGAGCCAGGCGGGGGTGCAGAACCGCAGTGCGGAGGCTCCACGGGCGGAGCCGAGGAGGACGGAGCTCCACCGCAGGCCTGGGAACGCGGGAGTGCGCGGCCTGGGAACGCAGGAATGCACGGCCTGCGAGCGGGCGCGGCCTGGGCGGGCGACGGGCGACCGCGCGGCCGAAGATGCTGGTGCAGTTCGCGGTGGTGCTGGGCGGGTGCAACTTCGAGACCACCGTGGCGAGGGCGCCCTCCGGCTCCTCGCCGCGGCAATGGAGGGGCGGAGGATGGGAGGCGATAGAGAGCGGGAGGAGGCCAAGGCGAGGTACGAGGTGTTCGTCAAGATCAAGAAGGGGAGGAAGGAGAGCAAGGCACGAAGAGAGGTGCTCGTAGGCCTGTGCTGCTCCGCCGCCAACGCCGTCGCTGTGCTGGCCTTCTTCGTCACCGTCGTGCTCCGGTGACAAGTTCTTTTTGCCAACGCCGCCGTGGCGTCCGCTTGCGTGGAGCTCGGGGCTCATGCTGCTCGAGCTCGGCGGCGAGGCCGGGCCGGCCGTGGCCTGGGGCGGGCGCGGCCTGGCTGGGAGCGGCCTCGGACGGGGCGGCGCGGCGAGGACGGGGCGCAGCTCCGTGGACTGGACGGCGGGCGCAGCGGGTGAGGGCGCGGGTTCGCTGATTCCTTTCTCGCTTGGGGGTGGACACGGCTGGAACTCTTTTCATCCCCAGGCTAAAATTTCTGCCGGCAGCCCCCCAAGAGGCGAAAAAAATGCCTTCTGGGAGGCTCAACGGCTGAAGATGCTCTCAGCGGCAAGAGTACCACACGAACCCTAGAGCGTTCGCGCGTTCTTCTAGTTTCTACGATTTGGCGCTAATGTCCATATGCCTACCATAACGGCGTGATGTGTTGTTGACGCATCGCAGGTGCGCACTTGTGTCCATCGCGAGCTCGAAACATCCATTCCTCTCACTGAGCACATCAAACGGCCATCTCAGAAGGATCAGGCTACTGATCGTGGCATTTTACTTCACGAGAAGTACAGCGACCATGGCTGGATGATCAAGCTGACATATGTGCTTCGTCTGAGCTAGTAGTGCTATTGTAGCAGCATTTTCTCAAAGCATGTGCAATTATGCATTTGTCCAAAAAAGAAAAAAGCCGCGGGACCAAGATAAAAATGCATTGGGCAAGTTGCGTGTGCGTGTGCTTTCCTCCCTCTTGGAAGGCATATCTCCTGGGAGTGGGACCATTCAGTGATAGGTAAAGGTTGATGAACAAGTTGTGAAAGTTATTCCTCTTTTCTCGTTGTGCATTCAAGTGTTATCTTCTATTTCCTCCGTTCGCAAATATAAGATGGTTTGGATATTTATGAACAGACTGAAATGAGTGAACAAGCACACTTAACATGTATATATACATCCGATTCACAAAAAAATTATAGAACATCTTAGATTTGTGAACAAAGGGATACTACCCAAGATTCAAGTTGCAAAAGAAGAAGAGATGATCTAGTTAATGAAAAAACCAGATTAAAAAACCGTACATCTCTCAGTTAAGTAAGGAAAACCGAGCGAAAAATATGATAAATGTTTAAGTTCAACTTATCAAGAAGTTATGTTAGCTGCCGTTGATCCAGCATCAGTTGTTTGTCTATCAATTTCTCAGTCTTTTCCTCAGTTTCAGATGCCAACTAAACGAGAACCCAAGTCTGAAACAGGACACAGAAGAGGACACAACTTGTCAATCAGGTAGTTCAACTTATCTGATAAATAAAGTTTCCGTTGAAGGTATCCAGTGCAATGATGCAAAATCAGCGAAGCCGACGGGGACAGTCGGTCAGCGTCGTTCATGCCAGGTTGTCTGGGATTAGCTGTTGATGCGAGCAAATCAACCATTCTTTTTAAGTGGTACTGATGATGAGTAGTAGATGCATGATTAGTAAACAAAATGGATTGTGAGTACACGCCGAAAGCCTTAAGCGTATATTAGTGTTATGAAACTATCCGACGAATAAACAACTTCGGCGAAAACATCACACTCACGGGTTCTCAACGTTTGACTAAAGAAGAGCGTGCAAGAAAAGGTGCAATTTTGAAGCAGCGTTTGACATAGACTAAACGAAATCTAGTCCAGAGTAAGTGGCAGGCAGCAAGCATAGATGTGAAACCAAAGTCGTGCGAAGTATAATAAATTACTACTACTAGTAGCCAGAGGATTTCGATGAAGAAAACTTGCTGGTAGCAAGAAAATACAAGCAACTCGGAAAAGTCTATACTAGATTTTCCAATCGTGAGAGCGAGACGGCACGCAGTTGAGATCATAGGATAGCATCTACAGCCGGCGCCTCAAACCCTTCTTAAACGACCGGGCACGGTCAGTGGTCAGTTAAAAAAAATCTAGACGGGCGTCTCAAACCGGCCTCAAACGTCCGGTCTGACAGACACCTTTCATATGCAGTCAAATATGGGGTGATCATTGGATGGCCCAAGCGTGGCCGTGTGTGTCCGCCACGATCGGACCTAATAAAATTGCACCAAATCCCCCCTCCGGCCTACACGATTTCACTTGCTCCTCTCTTCTCTCTCCTCCATGTCGGACGTCTACTAACTCTGCAGCCACTCTTGTCCCGGACTGCACCTTGCCTTTTATATGTTTGACTCATTGCCTGACCAGGTTTTTGATGAAATTTTCGTAGGCAGAAGAATGGATTCCGATGGTTCGTCGGACGAGCAGTATTGAGTTTGATGAAATGACTTAAAAAGAGCCAGGCAATGACCATTGCTCGCTTTGTGAGGGATATGGACTGTCACTAGGAATCTTGTATGTTCATAAGCAGAGAAGATTCGTAGTGACATTGTATATCCTTCTGAAAGGGTGCAAGGATGACCGAAGCTTACCGCTTTTGGACGACGCGGCTATTTAAGCCGGTCGCATCGAGGTGCCACTAGTAGAAAAAGGACCTAATGTGAGAAACATTAGTACTGGTTCTCATATGAGCCGGCACTAATGCGCCCATTAGTGCCGGTTCAAATGACTTGGCGGGAGGTGACCTTTAGTACCGGTTCGTTGGGAATCATTAGTACCGGTTCGTGCCACGAACCGGTAGTAAAGATGCTGGTGCCCGGCCAACACCTTTAGTACCGGTTCGTGGCACGAACCGGTACTAAAGAGGTTGTGGCAGGCGCTATTTTTAGTCCCACCTCGCTCCCCTAACAAGAATTTGACCACCTTAAGTATGTTACTTCTCAAACTATCCCGAACATTTGGTCTTCATTGAACTCTATGTGTAGGATCTATGGCTGCAATAGGAGTCTTTCGCCGGTTCTTGAATCGGTGGTAGATTCCTATTGACGATTTAGATTCTATACAAAAAGATCGTTGATGATCAATGTATTTTTTATATGTACTTCTGCGTAGCAGTAGCGCGTTTTGGCTGAAAGGCGGTACTGATCAATGTATTTTTTCTGCGTTCAGATGCACAATTTAAATATGTTATTTTTCAAACTATCACAAGCAAGGAAGAGGAAGAAGCCCAGGAAGAAGAAGAAGAAGAAGAAGAAGAAGAAGAAGAAGAAGAAGAAGAAGAAGAAGA
>NC_057798.1:241016057-241016674 GCF_018294505.1 Triticum aestivum
ATAACTATATAAAAAAATTACTCAAAAATAAATAGAAGAAAATAAATAATGCAGAAAAGAAAAAAATTATAAAAAAATGTTGGGGCGCTGTCCGGTGGGCCTGCCAGACCTAGGGTGTGCAAATGAAGGCCTAGAAGGGCCAGCAGGCTCACAGGGCAGCGTGCCCTAGTTAGGCCCAGAAGCCTGCTATATAGAGGAGTTCGAAAGGGCAGCCGCGGCTGGGTTTATAAACCAGTGCGACTGCCCTTCGCTCGGCGAGGTGGGACTAAACGTAGCGCACCGCGGGTGGCAGCGCACGGCCATTAATACCGGTTGGTGGCTCCAACCGGTACTAATGTGTTGCCCTTTAGTACCGGTTGGAGCCACCAACCGGTACTAAAGGCCCTCGTTTCCCACCGCTTGGACTGGCCAAAATTGGCCTTTAGTACCGGTTCGTGGCTCCAACCGGTACTAGAGGTCCATCCTATATATATGGCACTTACGAAAAATCAGTTATCGTCGCCACTTCTCGTTCCACTTCTCGCGCGTGCGAGTCTCGATCTCCGGCGACGTACGACGACGCCGCCTCTCCGCCTGCCGTCGCCCTCGCCGCCCCCGCCGCCCGTCATCGTTGTCGC